>NC_080742.1:56739913-57042943 GCF_020826845.1 Diceros bicornis minor | reverse complement strand
TTTCTCCAAGTCTGAAAAACACATGAAAAACAGCTGTATAGGTAGTCAAAAAGGCAGACAGGAAACATCAAGAGACTGATACCTAAGAATAGAAGAGTCCAAAAGTCTGTGGAACTTCCGCTCCTTTTACCTACGCACGGAAAAAATTTTTGTTGTTGTTGTTACAGAAAAACTGAAACACTAACTCATTAATCTTTATTGCAAACCTAATTCAAAAATGGTACAACACGTTTGCTATGAGCAAGGGTATAAAAATGTTCAGAGTAGGATTTCAACCGATACTGCCTTAAAAACAAGTGGCAGGCAGATTTCTAGAGATTACAAGATTGTAAATTTGCTATTAAATATCATTTTTTTACTTTTTCACTCATATCATCATATAAATAAAATTACCACCATTGTTTTGAGATACATGCTACTATTTGGTTATGCGTAATAATTAATAATTGGAAACTAATTGAATGAAAGAATAGTTAGCTTCTTTCTTATTACTCTCTCCCTCAAATTCTTTTTTATTTGAGCATTCTAAAAGTAATTAGTGCCTGATAATAATGTAATATTCAAATATATTCTAAGTTTAAAACCTTAGTTATAAATAAGTAAATAAAATTTAAAGGCCTAAGCAAAAAGGAAATCAACAAATAGAATACATGTGTTGCACTAAATAGCTAATATTTTAAAATATGTACCAGGGGAAAATTACACAAATTCTCAACTATTATTTACGTGTTACCCCAATAAATAACTTCATGAGACTAATTACTTTAAGACTCCAGAAAATAAAAAATGGGTCTACATACTAACTCTTCCTATGAACTTGCCTTTTGACATTTTAATGTGTCTCATTTTAATAGGAACTTTAATAGCCTCACAAAGACCACTAGTGTGTGTTCCACCAAGCTATTTATCACATTTTTTCCCCAACTGTGAACAAGGTTAATAACATATTATAAAGAAATTACAACCATTCATTAAATTAGCATTATATGTGATAGATTCAATATGAATGCAATGTTAGAGTTTAAAAGGAGGCCCCAAACATTATATTATCACTTGCATCCACAAAATATTGGGTGAATTACTTGGTCAGATGTACTGTTCATGAAAAGTTTGATAACATTCTCCAGAACTCACCTTCATTCAACAAATTCCACAAACATTCACTGTACACTTAGTATGTACTAGGAGAGATACAGTCACTACTCTCAGAAAGTTCAGTGAAAATGTGAGATAACAAGTTAAATAACTACAACAATGTAAGAACAGAAGCATATTAAAATAATTTAAAAGGTTATAGGACCATGATAAGTGGTGTCAGAAAGAATCAAGAAAAGCTTCAGAACAGAGATAACACTTGGGTCCTGCAGGTTGAGAAACAGTTTGCCAGATAATCAGAGAAGCAAAAGCAGAGGGCACACCATGCACAAAGACAAGGATTACAAGAGAGATGTGTTTGGCGAGGAATGAGATGGGTGAACTCTGGGTGAGGGCGCTGGGTGGAGGGAGACACTGCTAATGAAGACGGCAGGCATGCTCATCAGAACTGACGGCAAAGCCGCAACTTGAGACCAGATTTGCTGCACCTTTATTTTAGTCCTGAAACCTCCATCAGTTTCCTCATCTGTAAAGCTGCGGTATGAGAAGATTACATGATGCTGCTACAAGGATAAAATACAAGAAAACATACATACTTACTGGTACCTGGTAAGCATTTAATAAATGATAAGTAATTGCTGTTACTGTATTACCCTATTCCTTACAGACTAAATTATGTGAAAAACTTAATATTGAGGGGGGAAAAAACCCTTCAGAGCAAAAAGGATAAAATTCAATGTGAGAAGGAGCACACACACAATCAGAAATTCATCCTTTTTGCCAGAGGAAAGGGTTTTTAAGACTTGAAGAACTATGGAAAATCTCTCAAAACTCAGATCTGTGTAAATTGCTGGTATTCAAGATGACTTTCTGCCTATTTTAAGTTTACTTTCCCCAAAACAGCAATTTCTCTCACATGATAACTATTGAAATCTCTAAAGAAATATATTATGAGCATGCCAGAAAGCCACATCTGGGAATGAGTGGTCTCTGCCTCCTCACCCTATCCCCAACATACCCATATTCACATTCTTCTCTCCCCTCTCTGTTACTGAGTTTTTTTCAGGATGATCTTGAGTGACATAAGAAAGACAAGACAGATGAGGTCATACAGAAGAGCCCGTTACTTATTAGCATTCCTTTTTTCTCTCTCATCCAAAAGAAAAATTCTTAAAGGGTGAATATAATGCTGGGGGTATAATTTTTTTTTAAATAACTAGTTTCAAAGTAAGGTAAACTTCTCAAGGTAATAGTCAGTCATGATAAGAAACCCAGAGAACCCCCCACCAAAAAAATATTAAAAAGCAGAAAAATTTTAAAATATCTCTTCATTTTGTACAAAAATTCCTCATTTGAAATATTATCAGTCCCATAAAGCAATAACTCTTTTTACATATTGTTAACTCTCTTAATCCTAAAATCATCAGTGTACCAAAAGAAAGAACAAGAAAAAACTACAGTCTACACTGAACTCATCATAATCAATTAAATTAGGTTATGAAAAAAATAACTAAAGCCAGGAAATTCTCAGTTCAACTTCATCTAAAACTCATACAATTTTAAAAGGCAAATCAAAATGAATTAGGGATAACGATAATGATGATTTTAAACTTCTCAAAGTGTCAGTTCTTATCTGACACTTACCATTGTGCCATTTACCATTGTTTGGTCTATTAAATTTCCTTGGATTCTTCTAAAAGAAGCAGTTAAAATACCACATCTTTGGGGCCGACCCCGTGGTGTAGTGGTTAAGTGCGCGCCCTCTGCTACTGGCAGCCTGGGCTCAGATCCTGGGCGCGCACCGACGCACTGCTTGTCAGGCCATGCTGTGGTGGCATCCCACATAAAGCGGAGGATGATTGGCATGGATGTTAGCTCAGGGCTAGTCTTCCTCAGCAAAAAGAGGAGGATTGGCATGGATATTAGCTCAGGGCTGATCTTCCTCACCAAAAAAAAAAAAAAAAAATACCATATCTTTAATAAAAGTCATAAGAACAAATATACCAAAGTAATCATCTTAATACACAGATGCAATCATGTTATCAACCCAATCGAAAACTTCAAAGGTACTCCAGTGTCTCCAGAAATAAGTACAAATTAACAAGCAGGATATCCAAAGAACTCTTCAATGTGTCTGCTAAACAAATTTTGACTACTCCCTCTCATCCAGTCCCAACCACCAAATACTTCAGGTAACATGCCCTAAATGCCCTTATTCATTTGTTGGGCTAGTTCAGTTCACCTCAGGTGCCATTCTTCCATCTTAACCTCATAAAATCCTTCTACACATCCTCAATCCCCAGGATCCAACCCCACTACTTCAAAGCCTTCTCCAATTCCCTTTAGGCATAAATAACCCACTCTCCTTCTAGTCTATCTTAACACATTCTGCATCACTCTCTATTAATACTGACAATATTTTTCCTGGTGAAACAGCTAAATTTCGCATATCTCTCTCCCCAGCTTCCATAAATGAAGCATAAAATCCTTGAAGATAAGTCTATTTTGTTTTCAATGTCTGCTTCACAGCATTGAGTACAGTCCCTTATATGTTGGTGCTCTAAAAATATCTGTTGAAATCAACTGAACCCTCATGAAAGTAAAAAACCATGTCAAACCATAGTACTAGGTATCAGGATGCCAATGATCATCAAGTGGGCCAAGTTATCACCATATTCACATGAAAACCCCTTGAGATCTGGCATTATGCTTTATTTACCACACCTTCCCAACCCCAACAGTCCCCAGTATATAGCCACACATTGTTTAACGAAGAGAATACATTCTGAGAAATGTGTCACTAAGGCGATTTCGTCATTGTGCAAACATCATAGAGTGTACTTACACAAACTTAGATGGTATAGCCTACTATACACTTAGGCTATACAGTACTAATCTTACGGGACCACCATTGTATGTTCAGTCCATCATTGACTGAAATGTCGTTATGTGGTGCATTACTGTAGTAGAGCTCAATAAATATTTGTGAAATGAAAACTGAAAGTAAAAATGTTATGGCAAAGGCCCTGAAATAATTAGTTTTACTAGGTGACACAAGAAATTAGAATTCTAAATTATTTTATGGCTTAGTACTATGTCAAAAAACAAAGTACTCATTGTATGCCCAACATTAGATACACTAAGAAATCCTAAGAAAAGAGGGAAAAGATTAAAAATAACTCTGCTCTTCAGAAAGATAAAGCCTAATGGAAAGACACAGGAAAAGGTGGAGTGCGGAAGGACCCCAAAAGGAAAATATATAAATGAGTGTGGAAATCACTCAACCGTAAAGAATAACTTGTGGAAGCCCAAAGAGGATACCAAAGGAGTAGAATGATCTTTAGATCCATCAGTATTTCGTAAAACTCTAACATCAAAAACATACACAGATTAAACCTTAAAGCTTTAGTAATTATTAGAGCCCTGGGTATAAAGTCTTTTTCTGGACAATACAAAACAAGGGATTATTACCAGCAGGAAAAGTACCCCAAAAAGGGTACTGAATAAAATACTCTGTGGTTGTTCCCTGTGCCCAGAGCAGAATGGTATAACATAAAAGAACAAATTGAGCAAATATGGGGAAAGTATCAAATGTATATTAAAATATTAATATGCAGTAGAAAAAGCAATGATTTTGAATCAGAAAAACAAGATGATAAGGTTGTGAATCCTGGCTCTGACACAGCCTAGATATGCGACTCTGGCTACTTTGTTTACTTTCATTCAGTCTGCTTCTTCAAATGCAAAATAAACCTTATCACAACTTCTATACCTCACTGGGTTGCTGTGAAGGTTAAAAAAGGGAACATATGCAAACTACCCAGTTTAGTACCTGGAACATGGAAGGAACGTATGCCAATCTTAATCCCAAATTTAGCACACTTAAAAAAATAATCAAACCAACTTCCCCTGGTACCTACACTTATCTATATTTTGGATATTAGATAATTTAGTCATTAAGTCTCACTCTTTAAGTATAAAAGGGTAGAAAACATCTCAGCGGAAAATTAGGACAAAAGGTGACCAGGAAGTTGGAAATGGTTCTGTTCAGAAATTCCAATCTTTAAAGTATCTGAAGCAGTGATTCCCAGGCTCTTGAATTTTGCTGATCTATAAAATTCCAGAAACTATTGAGGCATACCATAAAGTTGTCAACCTTGTGAACTGCCCAATTAGGAGATTTTTTTAACAAAACATAGAGACTATCATCACCAACATCTTCTACAAAGACAATATAAAACAAATAAGTAGAAAGTAGAAAATGTTAGCACAAGTACAGTCCTTTAACTGAACAAATTTTAGCTTTATGAAAAATTCAGTACATTCGCTAATTTTTTTTTCATTACCTGAAGGCCATTCAAAACTTTAACAGGGGATAGCATTTGAGAACCACTATTTTATTCCAGCATTAACCCTTTTAAAGAACTCCCCCAAACCAGTATTTAAGAATTACTATTATAAAGAACTCAGAAAACAAGCACAAAAAGTTTTTCCTTTATAGGAACAAGGGGAAAACTGGTTCCAAAACCTACTCAAGCCTAGGTGAGGAAACAAGCATTTTCCATAAATGTGCTGGCTCTTTACAAACTCACCACTGTCAGACTTCAGGAATCAAAATAGTGAGGCAAAGGCTCCCTCTGCTGCCAAGTAGACAAAGAATTCAATCCTATCAAAAGGCAATGGACTTTTTAAAATCTTCCCAATACTGACTGGATATTGCATCGGCTTTTACTATTCTCTATCAAAGACTAGTTGTACTTTATGCTCTAAAACACTGGAATATAGCTCTATCTGATATGAATGTGAAAGACGTGTAAAACTAGGTAACACTCCTTGTATATTTCAATAATTCTTTCTAAACCAGCTTTCAAATTTCTTAGTTTCTGCTCTATGCTCTAAAGGTTTAAACTCTATAGCTCTAAACTGAGCTACAATGTCATACAAAGAGGAAATTAAACAAAGAAGTCTAAAGAATTAAGGCAGGTTTCAAGAGGTTTTGTCAAACAAAGGTAGCAATCTATGAATGCACTAACAACCTTCTCTCACAGAAGTCCCATAAGATTAATAGAAGCAAAGTAAAGACTTTTTTAAATTAATAATAGCAGTTTTCAAGCACTGGCCCATACATTATTAGCACATCCAAATCAAGCAGCTATTCCGTAACTTGGGAAGGTCAAGAACTATTGTTCTCATTTGACTGTGGAGAGACCTAAGACTCAAGAAAGTTTGAGGATTTGTTAAGGACACAAAGCTGTTAAGTAGCAGGACGAGAACTCACTTTCTAATCTCCAATCTGTTTTTCCAACTGAAAACTATGCATAAAGTAGGTACCCTAATGACACAATCTCTAAATCCCCTTCCGATTTCAAACTCAACATGGCCTATCATCACAACTCACTTTGTATGTTTATAAGTAACATCAGATTTAAATATTAAATGTTAAATATTTCACTTTGGCAGACAAAACTTGATATAGCTGCTTACTGAAGTCTTTGCTATAATTTATTTATTTATTCTTGTCTTATTTCCAAAAGAATTGCTCACAAAGATAAATAAAATTAAACAAATTATAAAATGAGTAGATGAGAACAGCAGATAAAAACCTTGATTCTCTCACTAAAATTACTGAATAAAAAGTTTGTTAAAAATAAGTACATCAATATGCTGCCCCCCACAAAAAAAAAGTAAATAAAATTTAGAAGCAAAACACTAGGCACAAGTGGGAACCCACAAAGGTAAACAGCCCCTGGGGCATTTTCCTAAGCCAGATAACCTTAGGCTTCAGTTTTCACAGTCTCAAATGACATATGGTAAAGAGAAAAACCTTGAGGCCCACTCTCTGTGAGGAATCTAACTAAACCTATACATTATCTCCCTCCCTACACCAGTATAAAGCTAAGACCACAATGGGCTTTTTTTACCCTTAGTGTAAGGAGAACTTAGAATTAGCATCCACCCTCAAGACCAAAAGGAAGCACAATAAAATGCATATCTCAAAACTTGGAACCAGATGCAAGAAAAAATCTCTCCTAAGAATTCATAAACTCTAAGCTGATCTGAATGTAGGTATGCAGACCAAATTCACTCTATCGGCTTGCCCAAGAAGCCTCAATCTGTAAATTCAGTATAGTTATCCTGGGTTAGAAGTACCACCAAGCACCTGACATAAGAAAACTCAAATCCTTAAAGGAACACACCAATCGTTCCTATGAATAAAGGTCCAAAGAATATGACCTCACAGGCAAAATCACAATGTACAAGGAATTAAAGGCAAAATGAGAAAGACACAGCAAAAATAATAGAGAGTGGACTCAGAACTGCAAAGACTTCACATACTGAAATTATCAACAGAGAATATAAAAATACTACATTTTATGTTTAAAGAAATAAAAACAGGTGTCAAAAATAATAAAAATCATAAAACTATGATTAAGAGACTATCAACAACCAAGCAGATTTTTAAAGCACCAAATAAACTTTGAGAAATAAAAAATATAATAATTAGATTTAACAAAGTTAACAAAACCCCAAGAGTAGTTTCATTAGAAATTAGTCTCTACCCCAAACAGCTAAAGCAGTCCTGAGAAAAAAGAATAAAGCTGGAGGCATCACAATCCCTAACTTCAAAACATACTACAAAGCGATAGTAACCAAAACAGCATGGTACTGGCACAAAAACAGAAACACAGATCAATGGAACAGAATTGAAAGCCCAGAAATAAAACCTCACATCTAGGGGCAGCTAATCTTTGACAAAGGAGCTAAGAACATACAATGGAGAAAGGAAAGTCTCTTCAATAAATGGTGCTGGGAAAACTGGACAGCCACTTGCAAAAAAATGAAAGTAGACCATCTTCTTGCGCCATACACAAAAATTAACTCAAAATGGGTCAAAGACCTGAAGGTGAGACCTGAAACTATAAAACTCCTGGAGGAAAATATAGGTAGTACACTATCTGTCATCGGCCATAAAGAGATCTTTTCGAATTCCATGTCTACTCAGACAAGGGAAACAAAAGAAAAAATAAACAAGTGGGCCTTCATCAGATTAAAGAGCTTCTACAAGGCAAATGAAACTAGGATCAAAATGAAGAGGGAACCCACCAGCTTGGAAAAAATATCTGCAAAGCATATATCCGATAAGGGATTAATCTCCATAATATATAAAGAACTCATGCAACTGAACAACAAAAAACAAACAACCTGATCAAAAAATGGGCAGAGGGAATGAACAGACACTTCTCCAAAGAAGATATACAGATGGCCAATAGGCACATGAAAAGATGCTCAACATCACTAATCATCAGGGAAATGCAAATCAAAACCACACTAAGATATCACCTCACGCCCGTTAGAATGCCTATTATCACCAAGACTAAAAACAACAAATGCTGGAGAGGCTGTGGAAAAATGGGAACCCTAATCCACTGCTGGTGGGAATGCAAACTGGCACAGCCTCTACGGAAAACAGTATGGAGATTCCTCAAAAAATTAAAAATAGAAATACCTTATGATCCAGCTATCCCACTACTGGGTATCTACCCAACAAACCTGAAATCAACAATCCAAAGAGGCTTATGTACCCCTATGTTCATTGCAGCATTATTCACTATAGCCAAGACATGGAAGCAACCCAAGTGTCCCTCGACTGATGATTGGATAAAGAAGATGTGGTATATATATACCATGGAATACTACTCAGCCATAAAAGAAGACAAAATCGTCCCATTTGCAACAACATGGGTGGACCTGGAGGGTATTATGTTAAGTGAAATAAGCCAGAAAGAGAAAGACAAACACTGCATGATTTCACTCATATGTGGAAGATAAGCCAATACACGGACAGATAGAACAGTTTGGTGGTTACCAGGGGCAAGGGGGGTGGGGGGTGGGCACAAGGGGTGGAGGGATGCATTTATATGGTGACTGACAAATAATAACATACAACAAAAATTTCACAATAAAAAAATGGAAGGAAGGGAGGGAGGGAGGGAGGAAGGAAGGAAAGAAAAAGAAATGAGTCTCTAAATAGCAGTGATTTAGAAAATAGGAAAATAAATCTAAAGAAATGATCTAGAACACATTAATAAGAAACATAGAGATAAAAAAATGTAAGTGAAGTTAAGAGACATGAACAATAGCGTAAGATGGTCAAACGTATATCTAGTTGGATTTTCACTAGGAGATAACAGAGAGACTATGGAAGAGCAGTGTTCAAAGAAATAATGGCTGCGGATTTTCCAGAATTGTTGAAAGGCACCAATCCTAAGATCCAGTTTAAGCCAAATATAATCCAAGCAGGATAAGTAAAAATAAATCCTTCCTTAGATACCTGACAGAGAAACTGCAAAACACTAAAGACAAAGAGGACCTCTTAAAAGCAATAGAGAGAAAAGACAGATTAACTAGCAAAAAAATAACAGCTGAACTGAAAGCTGACTTCTTAACACCAATGGAAGCCAGAATAGAGCAGAATATTATCTTTTGTGTAGCAGGAAAAATAACTGTCAATATAGCATTGTATGCACAGCCTTCCCCCCATTCCCTCCACACCCCCAAAAACTTTATTGTAATAAAACAAAAATTCCATTCACAATAGCAACCAAAGCAATTAGGTTCCTAACACACTGACTCTAACCCAACTTTCAGATGTTAACTTCCTTAGGAAGGCCAAATTAAGTAAGATCAAATAAGCAATACATCCTCATTATCACGGCATCTTTTCCTTCATAGCACTTGGGATTTTACCGATTTCTATGATTATCTATTTAATGTTTATCTCCCTCTCCAAATTTAATGAGGCCACAGACCTCTATATTTGGCTCACCATTGTATCCATAGTGTCTATCAGGGTGCCTGGCACATAAATGGAAGGAAGAAAGTGAAGGAGGGAGGGAAGGGAGAGAGGGATGGAAACAGACAGGGGAGATCATCAACAAATAAACCACAAGTATAGATAAAAAGTAAAATTTTTCTAAAAGACATAAAAGGACAGCTAAATAAATAGTAAGACATGTATTGTATTCCTGGATGGGAAGAATCAGTATCATAAACATGTCAGTTATGCACTAAAATAATCTATAGATATAATGCAATGCCAAATAAAATTCTAGCATGCTTTTTTCATGGAACTCAATAAACTATTTTTTTAACTTGAAGGGGAAGTAAAAAAGACCAAGAATAGCCAATAAATTTTTAAAAACAAGAACAATGAAGAATGATTAGTCCTTTCACATATCAAAATATACCATATATTAATTTTTTTAATATGGTATTGGCATCCTTTATAGATACACTATTTATAGACAAATCAAGAGAAAGGAATAGGGTTTAAGAGCAAATTAATGACTATATGGAAATTTAGCATACAAGAAAAGTAGCATTTCAAATTATCAAAAGAATATTCATAAATGGTGCTTGGACATCAGGATACACAATTGGGAAGAAAAAACAAATTAGAGGCCTACTGTATATCATATCTAAAAATAAGTTCCAGAAAATTTTTAAAAACATGAAACTATTTTAGAATCATAATATAGGAAAGGTCTTCATAAGATTGATACAAAGATCAGAAGCCATAACAAAAAAGATTAAAACATTTAACATCATAAAAAATTAAAACATTTGTACTACTAAATAAATGAACAAAGTTAAAAACCTATCAGTCACAGGTTGTGTGTCCTTGGACAAATTGCTTAATCTTGCCAATCCTAAATTTTCTCATGCCTAAAATGAGAATGATAACCTACTTTACAAGGTTTGCTTTGAGAATTAAATGAGAACGTTTAGGTTAAATCCTTAGCATGGTCTTAAGTGGCAGCACCTAGCAAGTGCCCAATAAACAATTTTTACTATTATTTTAAATTATGAAATTACAACAACATGTAACTTTTGCCCACTAAATAGAGATTTTGAACTTTTTGAAAAATGATAGTAGCTGGTGTTGGCACAGATATTACACATAGCTGAGAAAAGAGTAAACTGGGTCCATCTCTCTGACATAAGACAATTCATAATGTGTATCAAAAGTTCTTTGTCCCAATTACCCAGTCCTAGGATTTTACCCTAAAGAAATATCAGTGACAAACACTCACAGTGATTCGAATACTGGTAATTTATGACCAGAGTATTTTTTTCATTTTCTTATATTAATTTCAGTTTTATTGAGTTATAAATGACATATAAAATTGAATGATATTTAAAGTGTAGACCGTGGTGATCTGATATACATACACATTGTTTAAGGATTCCCCCATCTCATTAATTAACACATCTATCACCTCACACACACAGACACACACACACAGACACACACACACACACGTTGTTTTTTTTTGGTGAGAACATGTAAGACCTACAATCTTAGCAAATTTCAATTATACAATACAGTGTTTTCAACTATAGTCACCATGTTTTACATGAGATCCTCTGACCTTATTCATTTCATAGCTAAAAGTCTGTCCCCTTTACAAACCTCTCCCTATTTCCCCCACCCCCCAACTCCTGGCAACCACTTTTCTACTCTCTGTTTCTATGAGTTTGACTTTTTTTTAGATTCCACATAAGTGATACCATGCAGTATTTGTCTTTCTCTGTCTGGCTTATTTTATTTAGCATAATGCCCTCAAGGTCCATCCATGTTGTCACAAATGGCACGATTTCCTTCTTTCTCATGGCTGAATAATATTCCATTCTATGTATCTACACATCTTCTTTATTCATTCATCCATTGACGGACACTTGGGTTTTTCCATAGCTTGACTATTGTGAACAATGCTGCAATGAACATGGGAGTGAGATATCTCTTCAAACTCCTGTTTTCATTTCCTTTGGATATATACCCAGTAATGGGATTACTGGATCATATGATAGTTCTATTTTCAATTTTTTGAGAAACCTCCATATTGTTTTCTACCGTGGCTGCACCAATTTACATTCTCATCAACAGTGCACAAGGGTTCCCTTTTCTCCATATCCTCACCAACACTTGTTATCTCTTGTCTTTTTATGATAGCCATTCTAACAGGTGTGAGGTGATATCTCATTGTGGTTTTGATTTGCATTTCCCTGATGATTAGTGATGCTGAGCACTTTTTCATCTGTATGTCTTCTTTGGAAAAATGTCTATTCAGTTCCTCTGCCCATTTTTTAATTGGATTGTTTTGGTTTTTTACTATTGAGCTGTAAGAGTTCTTTACATATTTTTAATATTAACCTCTTATCAGATATATGAACTGCAAATATTTTCTCCCATTCTATAGGTTGCCTTTTCATTTTGTTGATGGTTTCCTTTGCTGTACATGATGTACAGTACATTTAGTTTGATGTAGTCCCACTTGATTATTTTGGTTTTTTGGGGGGGAGGGTTGTATTTAGGCAGTGATTATTTTTAAATTTGCAAGTAATCTCAGGAATACATTTTTGTTGTAGTAATTGTAATGATATAGTAAAAGAAAAGGTCCCCTCTTGGCCCTAACCAATCCCACTTTTCTTTCCAAAGAGTTTATCAAAAAATGTAATAGAAATAACAAATCTGGATGGTCATCATTTTCTCAATAAGAAAAATGTATCAATAAGCATAACTCTTAAGGGATATAAAATATAAATACTAAAATACATGTTACAGTCAGTCCAATAGAATAGCCATCTGTGAGTTTTACTCTGAGTCTGTATATCAAACCAGAGTGAGTCAATACAAAAAGAGATTGTCCACAATAGTAAACTTTGGAAGCAATCTTGATGGCTAAATAAACTATGAAATATCCACATATAGAATTCTGTGAAGCCCATACAAGAACAAGGTAAGTCTATGTGTTTGGACACAGAAAGACATCCAAGGAAATGAAATGGGCAAGTTACAGACTAATATATAGTGTGATCCCATTGATTTAAAACAAAACGAAATATGTTTGTAAATGCATTGAATAATGTATGCAAGTGCAAGGTTGCTCACCAAACTATTTACCTTGGGAGAAGAGTGACATTTCATAGACAGCAAGGAAATAAAAAGGGGCTTTCAGTTTCTACTCTTTTTTTTTAAATAAGAATGTATTAGTTTAATATCTTTAATAAATATATAGAGAATTACGAATAAGTTCAATGATGTATAAAAAGAAAAATATTAAAGCACTAGATATATATCAACAGAAATTAATTATGATGTATATGTATGCATAAAACACAAATTCTATGCCATTAAAAATGATGAAGTAGGGGCCGGCCCGGTGGTGCAGTGGTTACGTTCACACACTCTGCTTCAGTGGCCCGGGGTTCGCTGGTTCAGATCCTGGGCGTGGACCTACACACCGTTTATCAAGTCATGCTGAGGCAGTGTCCCACACAGAGCAACTAGAAGGTATGTGCAAATATGACATACAACTATCTACTGGGGCTTTGGGGAGAAAAAGCGAAAAAAGGAGGAAGATTGGCAACAGATGTTAGCTCAGGGCCAATCTTCCTCAAAAAAAAGAGAAAGAAAGAAAAAGAGAAGCCAATGTTTAAAAAAAAAAAAGAAGAAGAAGTAGATTTATATTTATTGACATGGAAAGACAGTCGCAATTTATAAGGCAAAAAAGCCAGGAATGGACAGTATAACCCATTTTGTTTAAAGTATCTATGTGTGCATAAATGAATATATAAAAGTCATTAATAATCACAATTAGTCATAAAACTTAACAGTAACCCACTCATGTAATTGTTTTTTATTCAATTAACTGTATTCTCTACTTTATAAACAATTAACATAGTAGCAGTGTAATAAGGAAAAATACTCATTTAAAGCAGTTTCACTACACAAAAAAGATCTATATATCTAAAGTCATGAATAAATAATTGTCAATATGGTTTCTAGTCACATAAAGTTAACTGAAAAAAAATTTTTTTTAATTGTTTACATTATGTAAGAGAGAGAGAGAGAAAATAGCCAAGTATTTCAGATAAAGGTCAAGAGTCTGAATCGCTCAGGTAAGAACCTTCGTTTTTCCACTTCACTTCCTGTCTATATACACACAACCTCAATTACTTTGTATATGTCAGTGCACAAATATTTCCACCTCAGTCATGTGTATAACTTTAAAAGTCCAATCAATTTTGTCACGGACAAAAAACTTGCCAGTAGAGCTAAGAACTTAATTTAACATCTTCCAACAGAAGCTGCCGCATTTTAACGCACCTTTATAAAACCCATAAAACAAACATTATAATGAAAGAGAATGCCACAAAACTAACTATTAAAATGGTGACTTTTAACCTTTTTAATGCACAATGGGCAGTCAACAGCTTTTTTAAATCCTGAGGCCCAGATGCACTATAAGGTTTATAAGAGAAAATGCCACTCCCAAGTATGAAATTTTCATTGCTTAAAGTCCCCAGTGAAACATTGCGTTCTGGTTTTAATTAGACGTAAATGTGCTAAGATTGCCACCTCCTGCTGAAGAGAAAGTCAAGTCCTTCATGACCTACCTCAAGTCTGTATCCTGCCTTAAAGAAAGAAAGAGTAATAGAAACATATATATTCTCATGTGGAAAGGTAAGTGAGGCCACTTAAACTATCCAATGCTACCAAATGCAAAATTCTCATTCCCCACAAAAGTAAAACATACTCCTTTGGGTCCGTGTTCTGAGATAACGAGTAAAGTCTCTTACTTGATGGCATTCCTCTAATAAAATATTAAAATATACTTCTATCAAATTCAAAATGAAAATATATCAGCAATGACAAATTCAAGGAGGACAACAAAGGAGATTACATTATAAAACCACTACTTTTATTATTATCTATTCAAGCAAATTCCTTTGATGACACAATGAATGTTGAAAAAAATCAGTATTTCCCAAGAACTTTATTTTTCTCTATTCCTTTGCAATTGCCATTATGATATTTAAACACTGAAATTTCCAAATCTTTTGCGTATATACATATGCATGTGTACATAAATATACACACACATATATATACCTATATATACACAAATATACATAACTGTATAGAATTCTGACTCTGCTAATTTCCTCATCTGTAGGATGGCAATAATATCTACTTCACAACTTGTTTTAAGAATTAAATGGAAACATGTGAAGGCACCTGGCACAGAACCAGACACATAACCATAACCTGCAGTCAAAAAAATGTTTGTTTTCCTTAGCCTTTGGAAAGACAATAGAAATTTCAAAGTTAATAGCCCTTATAAAAAGATATCTTTTCTGCTATCTAAAAAGATATCAGAAAAAAATAACATCTGCAGTTGTCTTGTTTTTTCCTTCTTAAATCAAACACACTCTCCATCTAAGATATTTTGATAGTTCTTTACTGATTTCACATTTTGGGATGCCAGTTATATAAAACCAGTAGCTTTCATAAGTCAAAAAAAAAAAGATGATTGGTCTAACAAAAACATAAATAAATGTACGAAATACAATGAAGTTGCTTGTTATAGAAAGTCCATATCCTTTAATATCACATAAAATAAAACAAGCCATTAGTCAACAAATCTCTACTGACTCCAAAAAGACACAGCAAAAAGTTAATAATGAAAACTCCCCCATCCTCGATAAAATAAGTAAGATTCTGAACAGATTACTTGTAATTTATAAAAATGTATTTGTAACCTGGTAACATTTTACTAACTACTTGAAATTTATCAAAATAGATATGGTACACTCTAAGAGAAAATAATAAAAACAAAAATAAACATTTCAGCATGATCAATAGCCACCTAAACTATCAATGCCAAGATTCAGATTTAACCTATAAGATTATTTCAGTTTTCCAGACAATGTCTCATTTCTCAATCTCCTCTATTTCTCCAATAGATACGGCAAGCATTACTCTGGGAAATTTCTAATTGTTAAAGTCTGTTAAAAGTTTAAGTCAACGAACAAATGCTTCTCATTACAAAATTCAATAATTGTAATAGAATTATGAATTTAACATGTTAAAGTCCTGAAAGCATTTTCTAAACAGATGAATTGTTTGAGAGTTACTACTTTCCTTAGTTTTGCCTACAGGGAAACACATGTTTTTTCAATTACATAGAAAAGACTATGGCTTCTGTTCAAACCTCGATTTTATTGTTTATAAAATTAGAAACAGATACAAATATATATAGATATATACACACACATATAAACATATACACCTAGGCTATATATTACATATGAACAGTTGAAAGGTTTAATGTGTTATATAAGAAGGTACTTTACACACATATGAGGAAATTAATGTTAATCTCTCAAATGGATAATTCATTCATAGACAAGCCTTTTTAATCTCACAGATATCCTCGCACATACTATCACAATTATTTATACAATTCAGTCAAAATTAAAATAAATGAAAATATTGGTGAACTCGAGCACCTTTATTTTTTTTTAATCAAGAATTGTTTATAGTCCTTATTTGCCATTTTTAACCCAGAAAGGGAGGATTCTATTTTAATCTAGAGTGTCTCTAAGTGTTCACCAAAATCACACTGCATTTTCATCAATACCTGATTTACAAGTGCATGTATTTCTGTTTGTATCTAAATTTTAGGATCAAAGGTAATTTAAATTTTCTTCCTAATAATTTTCTATATTTTTCCAAATTTTCTGCAAATTTTATATGGCCTTTATAATTTAAAAAAGAAGTAATTTTAAAGCGATAATTAAAACATTTGAGTATGAAATATAAATCAGAAAGCTTGGTATTGGTCACTTTCTCCAAAAAAAAATGTGTAATATCAAAGGGCTAATCTATGAATTTACAACTTCTCATGGTTTGTTCAAAAGGGACATATATTAAATTCTAATTCAGATCTAAGAGTTGTAACAAGAAAAGAAAAGAGGGATATAAATTATATCTAAAATGCAGTCCTTAATTTTTGTTAATATTAATCCTATGATGTAGAGCAGCAGAGGTGATTTTTTCCCCCACAAGTGCTTGTCACACTGGTTAAGGATAGTAGTGGGTGCTACTGGCATCCAACAGGTAGAGACCAGGGATGCTGCTAAACATCCTACAGTAGCAGTGAACAGCCTCCACCACAAGGAATTATCCAGACCAAAACGTCAATAGTGCCAAGGGTAAGAAACCCTGATGTAGAGAAAATAAACCTCTTATGTTTAAGTTACAAATCAAAACCCTAAAGACAATGATAATTAATTTTAATTCAAAAAGTCACTCCTATTTGTTTCTTTTGAAGGATACACTAATTCAGATTTTCCAAGCATCTAAACTACCTACTTCTTTAAAATAGTTTAAAAAATAAAGCCTAACTCTTCTTTCCTTCTCAATTTTAATTCTCTGTCTTCACCTCCCTCAACACACCCCCGACCCAAAATCAAGCATAACCGTGTATCAAGAGACCTGAAGATATATAGTAAGTTCTCTCTCTTCCTTTTGTGCGTATATCTTCTGGAGTAGGGAAAATGAAAAGGTTTCTGAATATGGATAAAGATAATTGAATCCAACTGTTAAGATTTTTAATTCGAATGAATATTTATTTTATTTTAATTGCTTCAACTAAATAAAGATTGGAGGCTTTAAGGACTCTAAAGGAACTATTTACTGTATTGTTATGCGTCACAGCTTTTTGAAATTTATTTGATCTTTTTTGTGTGTGTGTGAGGAAGATTGGCCCTGAGCTAACATTTGCCAATCCTCCTCTTTTTGCTGAGGAAGACTGGCCCTGGGCTAATATCCATGCCCATCTTCCTCCACTTTATATGGGACGCCGCCACAGCGTGGCTTGACAAGTGGTGTGTTGGTGCGTGCCCGGGATCCAAATCGGCGAACCCCAGGCCGCGGCAGCGGAACCACGTGCGTCACCAGGCCAGCCCCAACATCTCACTTTTTTTTTTTGGTGCTGTGTTTTTTTAATTGTGGCAAAATAAATATAATATAAAATTTACCATTTTAACCATTTTTAAATGTACAATTCTGCAGCACTAGGTACATTCACATTGTTGTACAATCATCACCACCATCTATCTGCAGAACTTTTTCATCTTTCCCAACTGAAACTCTATACCCATTAAACACTAATTCCTCATTCCTTCCTTCTCTACAAAGAATTTAGCAGAGTTGCTCATAAAATATGCCCAATAAATGTAGCTGTTACTAGTAGTATTATATATAATGTCTCATGTTAGAATTTTAAAAATACAAATCTGAATAATCACAAGTAAATATCACACTCACCACGTTCACACACACTAAGACCCACTTGAGGAAACATCAAGAAAGGGGGAAAAATTAATTTTAAATATGCCTCGGTCAACTTTAAATCTATGTTAACAGATAAAGGCAAACATTTACCAACTATAAAGAGGTTAGAAAATCAAATTGATAATTGTTACTACTTGGTTTACTACAAAGTGGTACTAGCCTTTGGACCAGCAGCCAGCTGCAAAATGGACTCAAATATAATAAATATTAAATAACCCCTTGAGTTTTTAGGATTCCAAACAAACAGAAGTTATGTCAGGCCTCATAGATGAAGAGGTAAAAGAAGTCCTTGATCTCAAGGAACTCATAGTCTAATAAAAGAGACAAATAATTATGAGAGAGTGTAATATGTGTTATGATACAAGCGCACAAAGTATCTTATAGTTTCATATAAAAGGCATACCTAAGATTAGGAAATAAGGGAGGAGGTGGGGTAATTGGTTGCAAAGTCCTCCCAGCAAAAAAGTGAAGCTTGAATTAAATTTCAAAGGAGTAGGAGTTGGCTAAATGAAAAACTGAGAGAAAGTGTATTTTATTGTATAGGCAGAAGCATGAGAAAGTATTGTTTTGAGTTGGAGTCTGAAGTCAGATCAGATCAGAGAGTTTAGCAGGGCCAGAGACTTATATAAGCCCTCTTATTCTTACAAGTGATAGGAGCCATGAGGAATTTAAGCAGGGCAAAGACACGACCAGATTTGTGCTTTGAAAGATTACTCTAAAGCAGCAGAACGTAGAATGGTAGGTGAGAAGAAACAAGGAGCATAGGGAGCAAGAACAGAGGCATACAGACTAGCAGGGAGACTCTTTCAGGAATGTAGATGAGAAACAGAGAAAGCCCAAATTAAGGCAACGAAGGTAGAAATGGTGATGAAGCACTTTATTCCTCCATTTTCTATGTCATTTGAATTCCTTGGGGGACCTGCTGAACAGCACAGAAATCAAGGCCAATGACCCTGACCTTTCAGTTCATGCGATAATAAAGATCTCATCCAACTCCATCCATTATGCTAGCCTAGAAACTATCCCCCAAACTTTTTCCTAAACTCTACCACAAACCAATTTGATGCCTTGGTTATAAGAGAGAGAAAAAAAATTTAAAGGCAGAACTCCATATAATCTCTACCATTCCTATCAACAGTCATGTGCATGAAGCTTTGACTTCTTAGACAGAAAGAAACACACACACATATAATACGAAATAAGAAAAAGCTTCAATTTTCAACCGAGTTCATGCTACATAGATAAGATACTAAAGTTATATTCAAACACATCATAGTCTCTGCTACTCCTAATTATACATTGGCTTCCTTTCATTTACAAAGACCGCCCGATTTCACTGTGTATACAGAGCAGTATTTTCCTCTTAGGGTTAAAATTCCTACACTGTATTTGGTCTTTAACCAAGAATACTTCTTTTAATTATATATATTGGAATATACAGACACAGATGTATGGTTGTTTTTTATTTCCATCATTTCCAAGTTCCTCAAATGTAAACATGATTCCCTTTTCAAAATACTCTCCTTATTTAAAATTCAAACACAAATGCATTTCCCAATTCAAACTTGCCACATACCTCAATGAAGAACAGCAACTCTGGCAAGGTTTGTACGGTTGTTAAAATTTTTTAAAGAGGTTATAAGCAATTAAAAATTCACTCTAGTACATGAACAGTACAAAACCTTTATCTTCAGTTACATGAATTGGTTGAAGCACTCTAGATTTATTCCAAAACTACAATTTCTGTCTAGCAACAAAGCAGGTAATTTAAAAGCAAAGGAATTATCTAATCAAGGACATAACCTCCCATAGTAGAAAGCACTTTCCCCTAATTCTTTTTCTTCTTGTTAAAATGAAATATCCAGAAGAAGACATTTTAATTCTAAACTGAATTGTTTTAAAATAAATACTTTTTCCGTAAAATTCACTGTACTTGGTGGTTTCAATCTTTTACATACTTTTTAAATCAAAATATAATTAGCATATTCATTCATTCCAGACATTAATTATTTGCTGTATATCTGGAACTGGGCTATGTACTAGAGATTAAAATCATGAATAAAATATAGTCCTTGATCTCAAGAAAGAAATAAGTGGGGTCAAGAAATACTAAAACAAATCATTACACCATAACTTAATACATGCAATAATTAAAGGTAAGGTATAAACAAATTCTGTAGAAATAAACAAGCAGAAATAACCAAAGCAGCAGGCCAGACTAGGAGGGCTTCACAGAGAAAGGGACACCAGCAGAGCAGGGCCTCCGAGGAGGCTCTGGCTGCTATTGATGAGCCATCAGTTGGTAAGCGCAATCAAGACAGGAGAAATTGCACACGCGAAAAGTACTGCTAAACTCAGAGGCTGGAGATTTTTCTCTCACACTTTAGAAAAGGTACATGGCTTTAATTTTGTAGTTGTAAAACAAATTTCTTAGTCTAAATCAAAACCATAAAACATGATTTTTTTCCCCTTATCCTTAGCCAAGTGAAATTTTATAACTTGCATTTAAAAGGTGGGCTTGGAGTGTTTCATTTTATTGTTATCACTCCACGCTAATTTCAGAATTAAGAAGGGCGTCAGCATTCGTTTAGTACCAGTCGATATAAGATTAAATGTAAATTAGTAAACACATGAACTGGACAACTTACAATAGGCAAATAATACACGTATAAAAGAAGGTATCACATAGAACTCATTTCTTTACTAATAAAATCACAGTGTGCCTGCCTGAGAATCAGTTATCTTCATGTTTCATAAACATGATTGTGCTCAAAACTGCTTAAATTTAGCCTTTATGTCTATGGACACAATTGTATACCAAATAGTTTTATATAGAATAGGAATAACCACAATGGTGAAGACTCAGTCTAACCACAGCAGGACACTGGCAAACATTAAAGCAAATCCCAAGTGCAGGGCAATTGGGACGAGCCCCGGCATCCCAACCCCAGAGAGCTTCTCACACTCGGCAACAGAGCATCAGTCAAAAAGTATCAGTGGCGTCCGCTCTGATCATCTCTCAACACGGAACTACACCTTTATTTGAACTATGTCATGATACCTAACTCATAAACTTTTCTCATTTGAAGATATGTTGTCCCAATGATATGTGAAGCAACATAGGTGAAATGTGCGCTCTGCCACTTATCAGCTATATGCCCTTAAGAAAATTCTTTCAATCTTAGTTCCCTCATCTGTAAAATAAACTACAGTTATACAACTCTCAGCAAAATGCCTGGCCCATAGTAAGGACTCAATAAGTGCTGTTGTGAGGCCTTCAAACTGATAAAGGTGATTCACATGAGGTCTGTTGTCAATCACCAGCAAAGTACTTAGCACAAGTCAGCAGGCATGTTGGTTTCTTACATTGGTTTCTTTCTTTTGTTAGGGCTGGAACACTAGCATTTATCTATCTTATAACTCTAATAGTATCTAGCAAAGAGCTTCACAAAAGAAGCCTATAGTAAATCCTAACTAACTAAAAAGGCTTGTGTAACTAATTCTGAAGACTCACCAATTTCTCAATGCCACATATGGTTCATAAGCTCTGGCTTCACCAGTTCAGTTACCACACACTATAAAAATAATACCCAGAATTTACAAAAATGACTTTCTTACCAGGAGCTTAAGCCACTTCTAAATAACAGTTCATTACTGACAAGGACAGAATCGGGCAAATATACAACCACATTTTGAGGGAAACCCAAAGCGAAAAGAGGATGTCTTTTATACCAACAAAGCCCAGTCAATGGCACAACAAGGACTCAAACTCAGAAATTTTTGCCTCACTTGGAGAGTTTTTCCTATCCCAGATTGCACTTTCTCAAATGACAAAAGTACATTGATTCACATCAATTTTTCAAGTCTTTACTCAGTAAGTATGAAATTTACATACAGTTGTGATTAAACATTTATAAAAGGAACAACGTCTGGGGCTGGCCCCGTGGCTTAGCGGTTAAGTGCGCGCGCTCCGCTACTGGCGCACCGGGTTCGGATCCCAGGCGCACACCGATGCACCACTTGTCCGGTCATGCTGAGGCCGTGTCCCACACACAGCAACTAGAAGGATGTGCAACTATAACATACAACTATCTACTGGGACTTTGGGGAGAAAAAGAGAAAAAAAGAAGGAGGATTGGCAATAGATGTTAGCTCAGGGCTGATCTTCCTCACAAAAAAAAAAAAGGAACACTGTCAAAATCTTTTCTTTATTAAACTATACCAATGGATCCTTCTCTGTAATGTCTGAGGTTGATTCTAAATCTTTCTTCTTTTTTAGGGAGGTTGACTTATTATATTAAGTATAATTATTTTTAAACCTACTACAAATAGAATAAGTTAAAATTGTACACAAAATTTAATGTTTTCATCCCATGAGCTTTTTATAGTTCATCTTGTTTCCTTTGGCTATTTGCTTTTAATGTGCAACCAGTGAATAGTAGGTTTTTTATGTTTCACATTAAAAATGCAGTCTTCCAAAAGCTCGGCCAGAAATGTCCATTTCAAAAAGCTTACTCCAGCCAGTTGGCTTTGTCAGTGACATATGTGCAAAGTGAAAATGTAACCCATAGTGATTTTCTGCAGGTCAGATGGAATCACTTAGCGTACTCAACATGGTTTCCAGTCCATGCCTCAAGAGGAATGTCCTTCAGCTAGCAAGTGTTTCTTTTAAAAGTCAGACCAGCTACTGTTGTTTAAACACTAGTGTTATCTTGGCATGGTTGGAATATACGTGCATTCTGAGAATTATAAATGTTATTCTGTATCAAAATATAACATATTTGCATTATAAACATTGTACGGCATCAATATAAAATTTAAGTAACCAGCAGGTAATGATTGGGGAGCTAAAATTTTTGAATTTTAATCATTTCCTCTGTTTTCAAAATTTAAGCCCAAAACACTTCACAGATTAATAATGGCTCATATAAGCAGAAATACTAAATGGCAAACAAAACATCTTTAGTGTTAAAAAATTAGGAACTGCAAATAGTCCTAAGGATTTTCTTTTCTGTCACATAACAAATGACTATTAATATACAGCCTTTTTAGTAAAAACTACCATAAATACATCAATGTATGAGAAAAATTCAATTATTAAAAATAAAGTGTCAAATTTCAGCAAATATATTCCTTCTCTTTCCAAGGGTTGTATTTTTAGTTGGTTAACTATTTTAAAAAGAAAGGCAATCCCAATTTTACAAAATAATCAATAAAACAAAAAGCAATATGGTCCATCTAAGAGACCCTTTCCTTCATAAAATATCAATAAGCTATGCAAAAACATGCATCCACTACATCAAATAAGGTCAAAATTCTCCCACAAACTACGACCTGGTGAAAAAGCCAAGTATAGTAAACTTCTTGCTGATCCTAAAACTTATTTTCAATAGGTTTATTATCTAATTGCCTTTATACTTCCCAGAGATATCCTTTTTTTGAAAGATCAGAGATTGTTTGCATTATTAAAAGGCAATTCTTTTTTACTCCAGTGGTTTGTTACATTGAATGGAAATATAGTACCCATACTTTTCTTGTATGAAAAATAATTATGTTTCTTTGTATAGAGAGACACTAATCTCTTTCCTTGGTAAACAGAAAACATCAAGTTCAGCTTGGTTTTTTGCAAGGATGGGACTAAGGCCTAGGTCTGGGAACCAAAAATTGTGTCAACCATCAGTAAAGAACTTCTGCTACTAATGGAAGAACCATTCTATTTTTAATGGCAGTATTTAGAAAGGGGTTATTCTTATTCTTATTAAATGCAGAAGTATAGATGTCTTTATACTAGCCAAAAGAACAGTGTGTACATTATGACATTATATATTTAACAGGAACACAGAAGGCCTGGTGGCCTAGTGTGAGAAGTGTGTGCTGCCTTGTAAGGGATCAGAGTTCAATGACATTAAACAAAGCCTTTGATCCTCCAATGGGCAAGAATGAGGAAACTAATAACAGTGAATTACAGATGGTAATAACAACCCTTTCCCTGTCTAATGCAGGAATCAGCATTCGATCTTCCCTTTTATGTTAGTTTCCTAAAACATGAAATTTTTCTAAGAAGAAAATTCAAGAAAAAGGGACAGCATGCAAACCAAGGAGAAAATATCTCATAATCTACATTCATATATATTTAATCTAATGATAAAATGGTTCTAGAGCTTCTCTTCTCGTCCAGCTCCTATCATCTCTATTGGTTCACCATGTTGGCTCCAACAAATGTGAGAAAAACATGCCAAGTTAATTCCTCTTACCAAATAGAAGAGCAAGAGGGTGAAGCAAATTGGGGCACTTTAGGCCACTTATTTGAGAAGAGGTACCTCCATTCACATATGAATCTAAAAATATGGATTCAGTCAGTAATAAACACATTCTAAACTATTTTCTGGCCATGAGAATAAGTTTCTATGGAACCAACCAGAGCCTTTTACTTAATGCCCAATGGCAAAAATGGATGCAGAAGTTGGACAGGTACAGTTAATCAGCCAGTAATGTGATCAAACCTACAGGTGTAGCTTTGTTAGTACAACTTGAATTGGGTACCCCAGACTCTTAAAGTAATTTTATTCCCTCCTACAAAGCATCCCTACCATTTTGGCATCCCTTAGAATTCACACATATATAAGTAGATGAAATGCTAGAGGAAGAAAACATATCAGAAAGAAAAGAAAAGGCTAATGGAAGCCAAGGAATAGGAAAATGAGGAAAAACTGAATTAGCAAATATATAATTTAAAAATCTGTGTGTTAAATTGTCTACCATTAATGCAACTTCCAAAAAAAACTGTCTTTCTAAATACACGCAAAATTACTTGGAAAGCGATTTATCAAACTAATCAAAGAAAATAAATTTTATTTTGTAAATCTTCATGTTAAATTCATCCTATATTCAAAAGTGGTAATGTACTCATTTAATAATGTTTCTATTTTCTCCTGATATCTTAAGAGTTAGAGACTATCAGAGGTCTAAATAAATGTTAAAATTTGTTCTTTTTGGGCCGGCCCCGTGGCTTAGCGGTTAAGTGCGTGCGCTCCGCTACTGGTGGCCCGGGTTCGGATCCCGGGTGCGCACCGATGCACCGCTTCTCTGGCCATGCTGAGGCCGCATCCCACATACAGCAACTAGAGGGATGTGCAACTATGACAAACAACTATCTACTGGGGCTTTGGGGGAAAAAAAAAAGGAGGAGGATTGGCAATAGATGTTAGCTCAGAGCCGATCTTCCTTAGCAAAAAAAAAAGAGGAGGATGAGCATGGATGTTAGCTCAGGGCTGATCTTCTTCATAAAAAAAAAAAATTTGTTCTTTTTTTTCTTCCAAGTAAAAACACTATAAATAGAACAAAATGAAAAAATACTAGCATGCTTTTATTTACATATAGTCGACAAATACATAATTGATCCTGAAGCCAGGAACCCAGGTCTTCTTGGAGAGAATTAATAATTGTTTTCAATTCCAAAGAGGTAGGAAAGCATTTACCTAAAGAAGCATTTATCTTACAATATCTTTGTAGAAAAGTATATTTATTTATACAGATGCTGCCAATTAGCAACTTATGAGAACCCAGGAAAACAATACATCATCTCCCCTCCCATCAGAAACTTGGCTCTCTGATGTTGTATAATTGTGCTCCAGGCATTCCAAGTAAGAATTCAGAAGACATTTCTTCAGAGAAACCATGTTCTCAACATTAGATATACATATAATAGTAATAAACCTTATGTCCATTATAGATTAAATCAGCTTTCATGGAACCTAATCACCATTAATAACACTATATCTATGGGAAATGAACCCAAGTGCCAAAAAAGGAATAAATTTTTGGAAGACAACTATAACTCCATCATAATTAAGGAGTTACTATGGATATAGGGGGTTTAAATTATTCCATATAAAAATTTCAATGATTATATATAATATTCTATTGACATATTTGCCTGCCATGTACGGAAGATCAAAATCTTTTATGAGATTTCTCTCAAATTTCTGTTTTGGAATACTAGTCTCATAAGAAGCTAGATGAAAAATAAGAGCTCCACGTTCATCAAGATGTGGAAAATAGTACCTCCTACAGCCCCTCTCAGAGTTACAGTTGCACAGGTGAGCATATTAACAGCTCTAAGAATTCCTATGTAACTTTGATCAAGCCAGTATTTTCCAGACTTATTTGGCCAAGGAACACCTATTTGCACATTGTAGAATCACCATTCAGCTGGATATACTTTGTGAAGCTCTGCTTTAGACAAACCAATTGAAATCAAGCTTCTGAAAAATCATTCCTTCCCAAAGAAATAGGCTCTGTCTCGGCTCCTGACATTTACACTGCTATTCCTCTCTTTTTTTTTTTAACTTTATTGAGAAATAATTGACAAATATAGTTGCATACATTCAAAGTATATAACTTCGATAAAAACTCTGAATAAAATGGGTATAGAAGCAAAGTACCTCAACATAATAAAGACCATATATGAGAAACCCACAGCTAATATCATCCTCAATGGTGAAAAACTGAAAGCTGTCCCTCTAAGAACAGGAACCCGACAAGGATGCCCACTGTCACCACTCCTATTTAACATAGTACTGGAAGTCCTAGCCAGAGCAATCAGGCAAGAAAAAGAAATAAAAGGGATCCAAATTGGAAAGGAAGAAGTGAAACTGTCACTATTTGCAGATGACATTATTTTATATACAGAAAACCCTAAAGAATCCACCAGAAAACTTTTAGAAGTAATAAACGAATATGGTAAAGTTGCAGGATACAAAATCAACATACAAAAATCAGTTGCATTTCTGTACACTAACAACAATAACAGAAAGAGAAATTAAGACTACCATCCCATTTACAATTGCAACAAAAAGAATAAAATACCTAGGAATAAACTTAACCTAAGAGGTGAAAGATCTGTACACCGAAAACTATAAAACATTTCTGAAAGAAATTGAAGAAGACACAAAGAAATGGAAAGATATTCCGTGCTCTTAGATTGGAAGAATTAACATAGTTAAGATGTCCATACTTCCTAAAGCCATCTATAGATTCAATGCAATCCCTATCAAAGTTCCAACAACATTTTTCACAGAAATAGAACAAAGAATCCTAAAATTTATATGGAACAACAAAAGACCCCGAATAGCTAAAGGAATCCTGAGAAAAAAGAACAAAGCTGGAGGTATCACACTCCCTGATTTCAAAATATACTACAAAGCTATAGTAACCAAAACAGCATGGTACTGGCACAAAAACAGACACACAGATCAATGGAATAGAATCGAAAGCCCAGAAATAAACTCACACATCTATGGACAGCTAATCTTTGACAAAGGAGCCAAGAACATACAATGGAGAAAAGACAGTCTCTTCAACAAATGGTGTTGGGAAAACTGGATAGCCATATGCAAAAAAATGAAAGTAGATCCTTACCTTACACCATACACAAAAATTAACTCCAAATGGATTAAAGACTTGAATGTAAGACCTGAAACTGTGAAACTTTTAGAAGAAAACATAGGCAGTACGCTCTTCGACATCGGTCTTAGCAACATCTTTTCAAACACCACATCTGACCGGGCAAGAGAAACAATAGAAAAAATAAACAAATGGGACTACATCAAACTAAAAAGCTTCTGTACAGCAAAGGAAACCATCAACAAAACAAAAAGACAACCTAACAATTGGGAGAAGATATTTGCAAACCAAACTTCTGATAAGGGCTTAATCTCCAAAATATATAAAGAACTCATGCATCTCAACAACAAAAAAACTAAGAACCCAATTAAAAAATGGGCAAAAGACCTGAACAGACATTTCTCCAAAGAAGATATACAGATGGCCAACAGACACATGAAAAGATCTTCAAAATCACTAACTATCAGGGAAATGCAAATCAAAACTACAATGAGATATCACCTCACGCCCATCAGAATGGCTATAATTAACAAGACAGGAAACAACATGTGTTGGAGAGGATGTGGAGAGAAGGGAACTCTCATACACTGCTGGTGGGAGTGCAAACTGGTGCAGCCACTATGGGAAACAGTATGGAGATTCCTCAAAAAATCAAGGATAGAACTACCATATGACCCAGGTATTCCACTGTTGGGTATTTATCCAAAGAACTTGAAAATACCAATTTGTAAAGGTACATGCACCCCTGTGTTCATTGCAGCGCTATTCACAATAGTCAAGACTTGGAAGCAACCTAAGTGCCCATCAAGGGACGAATGGATAAAGAAGATGTGGTATATATACACAATGGAATACTACTCAGCTATAAGAAACGATGAAATCCAGGCATTTGTGACAACATGGATGGACATTGAGGGTATAATGCAAAGTGAAATAAGTCAGAGGGAGAAGGTCAAATACCATATGATTTCCTTCATTAAGTAGTAGATAATAACAACAATAAACAAACACATAGGGACAGAGATTGGATTGGTGGTTACCAGAGGGGAAGGGGGGAGGGAGGAGGGTGAAAGGGATAATTTGGTACATGTGTGTGGTGATGGGTTGTAATTAGTATTTTGGTGGTGAACATGATGTAATCTATGCAGAAATAGAAGTACAATGATGTACACCTGAAATTTTTACAATGTTATAAACCAATGTTACTGCAATAAACAAAAAATTTAAAAAAAAAAAAAAAAAACAAAGTATATAACTTGATGATTTTATATACATATACATTGTGGAGTGATTATCAAGATAAAGATAACTAACACATCCATCACTTTTCACATTGTTAACTATTTGCGTGTGTGTGTGCGCGCGTGTGTGTGTGTGGTGAAAAGGCTTAAAATCTACTCTCAGCAACTTTCAAGTATACAATTCAACAGTATAGTCACCATGCTATACATTAGGTCCACAGAAGTTATTCTTCTTATAACTGAAAATTTGTACCCTTTGACCTACAGTATCCCATTTCCCCCTCCCTATTTGCCCTTTTCCTTTTCCCTACATCCTTTCACTTTTTTCTCAAGTGCCAGTTTTGAGGTTACCTTCTTGGAAACCTATACTGACCCCCTAAACCAGTTTAGGTACACATCAACTTCAATTTCCCCTACCATTTTTTTTTTGTACCTAGAATGAAAGTATTACCATTCTATTTTCCAGCACCACTCGGGGTCCCAGAGCAAGGCTTTGGAGTCAGGTCAAGTTCAGATCTTAGCTCTGTCATTTACTAACTTGGGAATTTTGGACAGATTACATAAGCTCTCTGAATTTTCTCATATGAAAAATTAGGATAAAGTACCACCTATTTCTTTCTTTTTTGTGTGTGTGTGAGGAAGATCAGCCCTGAGCTAACATCCATGCCGATCCTCCTCTTTTTGCTGAGGAAGACTGGCCCTGGGCTAACATCCATGCCCATCTTCCTCTACTTTATATGGGATGCCGCCTCAGCATGGCCTGACAAGCGGTGCTTCGGTGCGTGCCCAGGATCCGGGCCCGGGCCGCCAGCAGTGGAGCGCACGCACTTAACCTCTATGCCACGGGGCTGGCCCCAAGTACCACCTATTTCTTTTAGGCACTTATTTCTTTTTTGTTGCTTTTTTTTTTTTTTTTTTTTTTGCAGGGAAAGATTCACCGTGAGCTAACTAACATCTGTTGCCAATCTTCCTCTTTTTTTTTTTTCCTCCCCAAAGCCCCAGTGCATGGTTGTATATCCTAGCTGTAAGTCATTCTAGTTCTTCTATGTGAGCCACCGCCACAGCATGGCAACTGACAGATGGGTGGTGTGGTTCCGTGACCGGGAAGCGAATCCAGGCTGCTGAAGAGGTGAACGCTGAACTTGAACCACTAGGCCATCAGGGCTGGCTCGGTACTTATTTCTTAAGATATGTATAATCAGTGTTGCACAGCACCTAGCACAGGATCTGAAACAGTACTCAATACATGATAGCTATTATTACACGTTAAAGTTAAAATTAAACGACGAAAGACATTTATGAAGCCTATGAAGTATAACATTCTTATTTGAGTATTCTTGGTCAGTACATCACACATTTCCATTTTAATGAAACAAGTAGGCTACTTCTTGGAAGGAAATTATCTGAGAAAGGTTAGTAGAAGTCTAATACTCAGAATAACAAAAGTGTTCAAACTATTATCTTTTGTCATTGCTAAAACTATGTAATACTTAGAAACTTGATATTTGTGCTTATCAAAGGGCTGGCTGAAAACCACCTTTGAAGTCATAGAAGCCTCTCCTTCACATTTGAGGGTCTGGGGGCAATTCTCATGCTTTTACTCTTCTTGTTAAACTTGGTTTATTTTTAACCATTTTAAATTATAAAACTAATAAAATTGAACAGTCAGAAGAGTAGCAAATGAAAAGGTAAAGTCTCCTTCCTTCCTGAACTCAGCAGAGTACAAGCAGGAAACAACTTTATTCTTTCTCATCATTGTCCCTTTAAATCTGTTCTGTGGAATTGTTCTTCCCTGCTCCTGGATGAAATCTAAGGCAGATCTTATAGTTTTTCTATTCTCTCTCAGGAAATCATGAATAATCTTGTTTACCAAGTATTAAGAAGTCTAGACTCTCTTGGAGGATTTCAACTTCCAGCTAACACAGAATAACTAGCCCTCCCACCATAAGCTATCATAAACTGGACAAAATATATCAGGCTACTGTCGGCAGGCGTTTGACAACAGGCAGCACAAGCCTATGATACCAAGAGAAGGGAAACTTATGAGTGAGGCCCAACACTGCCCAAGCTCTCTGTCAAGAGACAATTTCTAACTGCAGCACAGCAAGCTGGAATTCAAGCAGAGCACAGTGGCCCCACTAAGATGAGGAGGCAGAAATCAGAGGTGGGGGCAGCTGAGGAACCTGAAATCTGTGGGGTGGGACACCAGAGAGAAGGAAGGCTTGCAGTGGGAGAAGCAGAAGGCTGTGAGACAGTACCCTGAGAGTCCGTGATTGAGCACTGAGCTGAGCATGCACATGGAGTGACTGTGCAGGATTTGTTAGAGGATGACTGATACAGGGGTGAGAATGAAAAAGATAACAGAGGTCAAGCAGTGCTGGAGGATGTTAAAGGTCTGGCCCAGCTGATAATGGAGAGACCTCATTAACATCTGGTAAACACTCAAAGAAAGGCTGCTCCCTTAAGAGTAAGAACCATGCCCCAGGGTAAGGCCTGCTCTAGACCCACCCAACAAAGCCTAAAACCAAGCCCTAACAAGACCCATAAGGAAGAGAGAGTTTGAGAGTTGAGACATCCCAAATCAAAGGAGTTTAGGAAATAAGTTGGACTTTCCACAGATCTGCCCTACAAGAACAGAAAATCAAGCCATCACAAGTTCAAGGTGATCAGCTAATAACTGAACTTGTTATTTTCAGTCTTTTTTATTTTAGCTTTTCTGCTATATATGTAGAGGTATCTCATTATAGTTTTTATTTGAATTTCCCTGAGGCCTAATGATGCTGAGTATCTTTTCATGTCCTTATTGGGCCATTTGTATATCTTCTTTTGTGATATGTCTATGTTCAATATATGTTCAAATATTTGTCCATTTTTAAAAATTGGGTTATTTATCTTCTTGTTGAGTTATAAGAGTGCATTATATATTTGGATACAACTCATTTGTTGGCTATATGCATTGTGAATATTTTCTCTCAGTCTGAGGCTTGCCTTTTCATTTTCTCAACAATTGTCTTTTGAAGACTAGAAAGTTTTAATTTTGGTGAAGTATAATTTATCCTTTTCTTTCTTTTATGATTAGTACTTTGTATACCCTAAGAAATCTTTGCCTACTCTAAGGTCATAAAGATTTTCTCTTATTTTTTTATTCTATAAATTTTATAGTTTCAGCTTTCAAATATAGATTTATGATCCATTTCATGTTAAATCAACACAAAAATGAGAAGAAAAACCACAAAATTTATTTTCAATTGCTGAACCAAGCTTATATTCCTGGGATAAATTCTAATCGGTCATGATAAGTTATCCATTTTGTATATTGCTAGATTCCATTGTGAATATCATTTTAGTATTTTTGCATCTGTGTTAATGAGAGCTTGAAGACGCTTCCACTGGCCAAATCTGGGAATATTTATGAACCAAAATTATTAAGTTCAGTATTGAATTATAAACCATTAGGAAAAACCGAAATTCATGAGTCCACACTAATAATAAATACACAAATAAATGAGAGAAAAGGGATATCTACTGCTTATAATGGAACACTGAGGGCCAACTGGCAAATGTGGAGGAAGTGCTGAGTTAGAAAAATCATTTTGCAACCATCACAGTAAAGATTTTATCAGGTAATAATCATCAACGAATGATAAATTTAAGAGAAAATTTTGACAAAAAGCAAGATATTTGTACTGTTTACTAGTAGCAAGAGGAAAAAATAGTAATCATACAGTGGAGAAATCAGGCAATACCTTGACCAGTAATTCAAAATTAATCATCAGTGAAGGTGACTCTATGTGATACTGTCAGAAGAATGCAATATCACTTATTCTTGGCAGTATTCTGGCCAAGTATGTATAATCTCAATGTAATCATAAGTAAACAACTGAAAAACAAAATGAGGAATGTTTTATCTTTTTAAATGGTGAGAGAGACTATATTCTTCAAAAACATCAACGTGATAAAAGACAAAGAAAGGCTGTGGAAATTTTCTAGCTTGAAAGAGGCTAAAAATACATGTAGCTGAATGCATTGCCTGCTCCTAGACTAGATCCTGTAAGAGTAGGGGAGAAATGCTATAAAGCACATTATTATATTATTAGATCAACTGACAAAATTAGAATTTGCATATTAGAATAGATAAAAGTATTATATCAATGTAATTTTATGAAATTAATAACTGCATTGTGGTTATGTAAGAGTATTCCTATTTTTAGGAAACACACTGAAGTGTTTAGGGATAAAGGGCCACGATATACGTAATGTACTCTCAAATGGTTCAGAAAAAAATTGTGTATACACAAGAGAGAGAGAAAGAGAAAGAAATGATAAAGCAAATGAGATAAAAATATTAACAATGGGAAAATCTGGGTAAAGGGTATAAAGGTATTTCTTACATTATTTTTAACCAGAGAAAACAAAGAAAGGAAATGTAATCACATCTCAGCCATCAGTAGTGTCTATACAGTCATAATAATATAAACTCTTGTATTAGAAAAAAGCCCAACTGCTATAACAAAGATACCCCAAAATACAATGACTTAAATTAGGTAGTTTATATTTATTTTGTTAACTATAGAAACAATTTCTTCTCCTAACCCTTCCCACACCCCTAAAAGCAATCCCATGTCTTTAAAGTCTCTTCATTTAAACCATCTGCCATGAATTCTCTTTCCTGCTGGGATCTTAACTGACACAGTACCTAGGGATTTGAGGACTGGTTTGCCCACATATTTGATGAACCCACAGATGATTTCCCTGCCAAGGCAAAAAGGAAGCAACAGAAATACATAGCATGCAATGGAATCACAACTGTTCAAATTATCTTTGGTGTGGTGTGGGATGGAGTGCCACTGAAGGACAAGGCTTTGAGAGAGAAATGGCTATTGCACTTGATTGTTTGATGACAATGGTAATTACAAATATTGCTCAGTGAGCTACCCGCTCTGCTTAAACACAAAACAAAAACGCTTGGGACCTTGAACTCCCCAAATCAAGGTACAGGTGGAAAACCCAAAATTTCTATGGTTGTCATTTAACAGAGTGACACTGCACAAAGAAAAAAGGAAATACACAGACCTTCTAGGGTTCATTAATCCCTGAGAACGCCAAATGCCACATGATCCATTAGTCAAAATGGGGCTTAAAGAATTCCAGTTATAAATGAAGCCTTGACCCAGGTCTTTCTCACAGTAAATACTGCGGGTGCATAGACCCATGCTGCCATTATTTTGCAATTTGTTTAACGCACAGTTGGAACAGTTACACTCACGAACTGGCTGAATCCCTACATTAGCTTCCTGTCTAATAAAAAGTATTATGAAGCCTATTAAGATAGCAAGGGCTAACTGGAATCTCTTGGAATTGCCCCCAACCCACCAAAATAGCGCACTTTTCAAAATCAATACTCAGCCCTAAGGAAATTGCAGAGATTAGCGCCACCATCAAAGACTTGAAAGATACAACAATGATGATGCATTCTCATTCAATATCCTGTTTGGCCTGTGAAAGAGCCAAATGGATCTTGGATAATGACTATGGATTATCATAAACTTAGGAAAGATTCCATTTACAGCTGCTATCCAAAAATATGGTATATCTACTGGAAAAGGTCAACACAGCCCATGAAACCTGGTGAAAATCTATTAACCTATTATATTTTTTAATCCAAATTAATAAAGACAATCACAAGTAATTCCCTTTGACTGTCAAAGATAGTAGTATAGGCCACCACCATGGCCAGTAAGTTGCAAGGCATCCAGCAGCTGCTGCAGGCTGAGAAGCGGGCCACCTAGAAGATGTCTGAGCCCCATAAGCAAAAGAACCTGAGGCTGAAGGAGGACAAAGAAGCTCAGGCTGAAGTTGAACAGTACAGCCTGCAGAAGGAGAAAGGATTCAGGGCCAAGGAAGCTGCGGCTCTGGGATCCCATGACAGCTGCAGTACTGAAGTGGAGGAGACCCAGGAGATGACCATCCTCCACACCTGCCCTGTTCCGGCAGAACAGGGATGAAGTTCTGGATAACCTCTTGGCCTTTGTTTGCAACACCTGGCCAGAAATCCATAAAAACTACTACATAAATGGATAGGAGAAAAAGAAAGAAGCACCTATTCCATGGATTGGCATTTTTAGATGCCTTCAGGGAATACGAAGCTTTAGAAAAGCTCAAGTTATATTCTTGTGAAAAGGCAGTAAATTATTTCTGTATATTATATAATAGGTCCCTTCAGTTTTTAGAAAATAGCAAATCCAGCTTCTTCGTACAACTTACAGCTTATCCAAAGATTTTATCTTTTTACCTTGTATTGCTTAGAAATTTAATGGGTATATGTTGTCTGTTTTCCTACGCCTTTTAGCTCAAACAACATATATATCAATATCGGCTTTTTCTTTCTTATAAAAAAAAAAAGAAAAAAATTTTTGAAGAAAAAAGGGATTAATATTTTTTCCCTAAAGCTTTCTTGAAGGTTAGAAACTTTATCTATGAAAAGTAGTTATTTGTATAAACAGTTATTTGTCACCTGTGTGAAGCAGCAGTCAGCATTAAAATAGTCCTTTCCGGCTAAGGGTTAGAACGATGAATACTAGTATAATTGTTTGGGTTGCTTTTAGTTTCTCTTAATCAAAATTATTAGAAGATAGAATTCAAGAACTTGTTATGTGTTATTATTTGGCAATCGTTTAAAAGTAAAGACCCTTTGTCATGCAAAAAAAAAGGATCTCTTCACTCTCTTGCTTCAGGGCTATTTCGATTCTCCTGATCTTTGTTATAAGACTGTCCTCAGGGAACTTGATCATCTCCCTATCCCAAGGAACATAACACTGGTCCAATACATTGGTGACATTATAACTAGACCTGGTAAGCAGGAAGTGGCAAGTGCCCCATAAAAATTCAAGAGCCTGCTACACTGTGAAGTTTCCAGGAAAGTCTGGGGCACGTTAGGATACACCCTCCAAAAGAAAGATGTTGCTTCACTTTGCACTGCCTTCCAAAAAAGAAAAAGCACAAAACTTGTGGAGTCTCTTTGAATTCTGGAAGCAACATATAACACATGCAAGTAGAGCTGCTACTTTTAAGTCCAGCCCAGAGCAAGCAAGAGCTCTGCAGCTGATAAAAGCTACAATGTAAGCTGCCCTGCCTTATGGCCCAGCAGACTCAATGGTACTTGAATTATCTATGGCAAATGGGTTGGCTCTATATAGCCTCTGGAAAGCCCCAAAAGGAAAGTCACTGCACAGACCCTAGAGTCCTCTGTCAACAATTATTTCTCTATTTGAGAAACATCTCCTAGTTCTACTGGGCCATGGTACAGATTGAACTTCTAGCTATAGGACACCAAGTAACTACATGACCAGAGCTGCCCATCATGAAGTGGGTTACCCAGTCTACTGAGTCATGAAATTGAGGATGTGAAGCAGTATTTCATCATTAAATAGAAATGAAATACATGAATAGGAAAAGAAGGCATAAATTGAATGAGCAAATGTCTCAAATTCCCATAGTACCTACTCTTGCCACTTTACTGCCTCTTCCATGGCCTCATGAGGAGTTCCCTATAACCAATGAACAGAAGAATAAAAAGCACACCAACTTGGTTTACAGATGGGTCTACATGATATGCTAACACCAATGGTCAGCTGTAATATCAGTTTCCCACTCAAGGGTATCCTTGAAAAACAGTAACAAAGGAAAATCTTCCCAGTGAGTTTAACTTTGAGCAATACATCTGGTTATCACTTTACTGGGAATGTGAGATGGCCTGAGAATCAGAATTATTATGATACATGGGCAATGGCTAATGGGTTGGGGTCAAAAATTGGAAAGAACAAGACTGAAATATTGGTAAAAAGGAGGGCTAGGGAGACGGTGTGTGGAAGGACTTTTCAAAATGGACGCACATTATGAAGATACTACAGATCATAGTTACCAGGAAAAGAAAGCTTCCAGCAAGGAACACAGCCATAGTTCTAGTAAATTTGAAGTTGAGACCACCCCAGTTGGGATTTCACCACCACAAGAGGGATAGGCAAAAAAATAAGGTTAATGTACTGACAGAATGATAGTTCCCTCTTACTAAGAGGAAATTGGGTGGCCATTGTATAACAGGAACAGGTAGGCTATGTCTAAAATCCAGGGGACTCACTGTCTCTTAGTCTCCTAGTATTCCAATAATAAAGTTAATGGAAAACAATGGCAACCCAATAAGCATAAGACCACCAAGGACTGAGATCTTTTGGGTATGAAGGTAAAGAACCTTGACTAGCCAAGGTGCTGGAAAAATATAAGGGGAACATAAAATGGGTGGTGGAGAAAGGAAGTTATGATTATCACTTTCAGCCTATTGACCAGCTACAAAGATGGAGACTATAACAGCTATGCGCATTTCATATTAATCAATTATTTCTCCCCATCTCACCCCTTTTACAGCTATCTTATATGAAGAGTACTAGTGATGGCTACATTGCAATTTTGGTTTCAGTTGGGAATATGACTGAAATATCACCTTGTGGCAAAAGGTGACTGATGGGACCCTATGTCTCCCCTGGCTGGGAGTGAGAAGTTTTTGTCTGAATGAAGAGTAAGAGGACGGACCCTTCTCCATGGCTCTAGCACTTAACAAGTCCTCAAAGCAATGCTATTACCTCCTCCTGTCCCTTCAGCCCTAGAAGTGGTAACAGCTTTCACTGCTGATAATATACGAGTGCTTCACTATTTGTTCCCTTAACCCTGCCTCCTTTTGTCAATGATCCCTTCTCTATAATCTCTTCATTTAAATTATCTGAGATAAATTCTATTTCTTCCTGGGATACTGACTGATGAAAAGAACATATGGAAATTAGAAAAGTAGTGTTCCACTTTAGTAAAAATAAATAAGGATGGTTAATTTATAATCTTTGTTACATGAAACCTAGGGAGCAGCATTTCTCATAGTATGGTCTGCTGATCTCATGTGGCTCCTCTATAAGAATTAGCTGGGGTACTTAAAAATGCAGATTCCTCTGCTCCACCTCAAACTGCCCAAATCTGAATTTCTGGAAGTGAGACCCTAGAAGCAACACTTTTAGTAAGCCCTCCTAGAAAATTCTTTGCACACTAAAGTTTAAGAACCATTATTCAAAAGCAGTGGTTCTCTAAGTGTGGTTCCCCAGACCAGCAGTATCAGCATCACCTGGGAACTTGTTAGAAATGCAAATTCTTGGGCCCTACCATAGACCTACTGAGTCAGAAACTCTGAGAGTGGGGCCCAGCAATCTGTGTTTCAATAAGCTTTCCAGGTGATTCTGGTGGACACTAAAGTTTGAGAACCACTATTTTAGAGTTTAGTCTTTTCTCTGTATAGCAAACGTGGTTTTTGTCAGCCAGTATCTGTTCCTGAATTCTATGTGATCCAAATAGGACTAACTACCTTACCAACCCTCACCACCTACCAAAGAGCAGAGGACTTAACCAAGACCTTACCCATAAGAGTGTACCATCCTCTCACCTTGGTGATGGGGTCAAGAATGAGCATATGATCCAATATGAGCCACTCAAAGTCCTTAGGAGGTCTTTGTTACTTAGAATTATTAAGAGAGACTTATTTTTCATTAAAGTTGCTGAACTAGAGGCTGACAATGGGTAAATGGAACCAAGCACAGGACTGAGCGCTTTATAGACATTATCTCACATACTGACTCTCTGTTCAGATACATTAAGTTTTGGGTGACTGAGAGAGCCATGTGAAGTGACTTACATGCTGTTACAAGACAGAACCAGGCTTCCTAACTGAAAATAAAAGTTGGAACTTGGGATTGGTGGCATCTCTAACAAACACTGGGTTAAAATGCTCTTATAGTAGATCGTGGACTAACACAGTGTTCATCTCCTCTCCCTCCAGAAACAATATTAGAATGATAGCAATCCTAGTATCTGCCCAAATTAAGAATGCCCCCATTCTCTGAGAAAAACCAATCCTATTGATAGCAATGAAAATGAAACTATAGGAAACTAAGAGACAAAGTCCTATCAAACGTTTACACTCTCCTTATATTCCCCAGTAATTATTGTGCCAAGTACTCAGATATTACTTGCCCTGTAGCCAACCATGTGCCTGAAGGTGAGATTACTCAATTGTCTGAACATTCACTAGGCCCCAGAGGTGAAATAACTCACTCAACTATGGGGGCAGACAACCAAGCTTTTTGTCCATGACTTACAGCCAAGCTTCTCTAATCAAGACCTGGCAACCATTCTGATCCCCTTTATTATTATTTCACTCAGGGAAGAAATTAAGAACCTATGGAGACAGCCACTCACATTTTCTTTTACCTGACTAGGGAGTCTGAGGACAAGTTTCTCCACAACATTTTACAGAAGCATTATATCAAAAGAGCAAGTATGACTTCCTATTTCAAGATAGTGAATTAAACACTCTTATGTCCCCTTCTCTTCTAAAAAAAAAAACCACCCCAAACAACAAGGAATAAAATATACAGACATAAACTCCTTCAAAGAAATCAGAAGACCTGTGGTAAGCCTAACTACAATCTGTGAAGATGGAAAGTGAACGGAGAAAAGGTAAACAATACAGAAGAGCAGAGCAAGGTCAAATCTAAATGCCTAAAGAGGAATAAATTTATTCACCCCATAAAATTCTGAAAAGGCTCAGGAAGTAAAAGCACCAGGTACCACAGAAAGTGAAGTGAGGTAGGATCTGAAGACAAGGGAGCAATATAAAAGTCTATGTCAGTAACAGTTAGACACCTAGACCTCCACAGGAAGCAAAGTATAATCTCTGGAGAAGTTGAACTAAACAAGGGACTCCAGATTGGGGGGACACCAGGTATAGAAGAGCATGGGAACAGGGCAAGCAGCTGAAAATACACAGATGAAGAAAAAGTCTACATCCCAGATAGTCAATCCTCTAACTCCCTCCCCTACCAGCTCCAGAATACATGGGCCTAGGCTCATGATCCCCAGACAGAAGTTAAAGAAACCTCTAGAAAAAGAAAACCACCTCAGGAGAAAAGACCTATAGCTACAGATATTTGAGTCCCCAATAAAACAGCCAGGTAGTTCCCAAACTGTCCTAAAGTAAGCCTACCAGTTGACAAGCCCTGACTCCTGTGCCCAGGAACACACAGTTGCAATCAGCCTTTATTGCTTGACTGCTAAATATAAATGAGTAGCCATTAAGCACATGAAAACATGTTCAACATCATTAGCCATCAGAGAAATACAAATCAAACCCACAATGAGATACCACCACACACCCACTAGGGTTGTTACAATCCAAAAGATGGACAATAACAAGTGTTGGCAAGGATGTAAAGAACCTCATCCTTGGGTGGAACTCGCATGCATTGCTGGTAAGAATAAAAACTGGTGCAGCAACTTTGGAAAACAGTTTGGTAGTTCCCCAAAAGGTTAAACATAGAGTTACCATAAAAATCTAGCAATTCCCCTCCTAGGTATATACCCAAGAGAAATGAAAACTTATGTCCACACAAAAACTTGTATATGAATGTTCACAACAGCACTATTCACAATAGCCATAAAGTAGAAAATCTAAATGTCCATCAACTGATGAATAGATAAATATAATGTGGTATATCCACACAATGAAATACTATTCTGCAATAAAAAGGAATGAAATACTGATACATGCTATAGCATGGATAAACCTTGAAAAAATTATGCTAAGTGAAAGAAAGCAATCACAAAAAACCTCATATTGTATGATTTCATTTATGGGAAATGTCGAGAACATGCAAATCTATAGAGACAGAAAGTGAATTAGTGGTTGCCTAGGAGTGAGGAGCTTAGATGGAAATGGGCAGGAACTGTTAATGGGTGCTATATTGTGATTTATAAGAAATATATATTTGGTCTTCATCCACAGTTCCTGGCTCACAGCTCCCAAAACCCTTAGAATTTCCTAAGTGTTCAGAGTGATAAAGGTGTCTTTTGTTGTGTTAATGAGGTGACTTTTGGACCTCACCTAAGGATGGGGGCTGGTTGCCAGGAGAACCAACTATATGATTAGAGGGTGGGACTGACCTCCAGGGAGGGGAGAGGGGCTGGAGGTTGAATCAATCGCCAATGGCCAACGATTTAATCAATCGCGCCTATGTATTGAAGCCTCCATGAAAACCCAAAAGGACAAGGTTCAGAGAGCTTCTGGGTTGGTGAACACACAGAGATATGGGGAAAGTGGTTCGCCTCGAGAAGGCATGGAAACACCCTGCCCTTTCCCTGTACTTTGCCCTATGCAGTTCTTCCATCTGGCTGTTCCTGAGTTCCTTTTACAATAAACTGGTAATCTAGTAAGCAAATTGTTTCTCTGAGTTCTGTGAGCCACTCTAGCAAATTAATCAAACCCAAGGAGGAGGTTGTGGGAACCTCTGACATATCCAAATGGTCAGAAGCCCAGGTAACAACCTGGGCTTGTGACTGGCATCTGAAGGGGAGGGGAGAATCTGATGCTATCTCCAGGTAGATAGCATCAGAACTGAGTTGAATTGTAGGACACTGAGCTGGCGTCTGAAGAATTATTTGGTGCTGCGTGGGAGAAAAAAAAACTCATACACAACCATTTTAATGTGTAAGGGGTTTATTTTGGAGTGGTAAAAACGTTCTAAAATTGATGTGATGATGGCTGCACAACTCTGTGAGTATACTAAAAACCATTGAATTGTATACTTGAAATCAGTGAAATTGTATGACATGTGACTTGTATCTCAATAAAAATGTTTTGAAGGAAAGATTAGATGGATGGATGGATGGATGGATAGATAGATAGATAGATAGATAGATAGATAGATAGATAGATAGCCAAAGATAGTCAGACAGCCAGCTGTCCACTTTCCTTCCCTCTTCCCACTTGTCATACATTCAGTAGCCAGGTATTTACTGCCCCTCATCTTCTGCCCACCCCCCAAAAAAAAGAAAAAAAAAAAAAAAGGAAGGGAGGAAGAATCCTTCTCTTTAAAAAAAATATTGACCTGTCTGGGAAGAAATATAGTCATTAACATGGGTGCTAGCTTCTGTGAATACATAGCCCTCCTCTCCTCATTCTAACATTTGGAAGTCCTTAATTTAAGCTAGCTCCCCATCCACTCACTTTAAACCTAGGCCGGCTGATCAAAAGCCCAGTGCAGTTTCACAGTACTTCAGCTTTCTATGGATCCATCCTCAAATAAAAACTGACAACCAAACATTTGAGGAAAGCCTACAAGAAGAAAAGCCCAAGAAAAACAAAACAACACAACAAAAATTAATCCAGAACAAAATGAGGTAATTCAAAAAGTAAAAAAATAAAGGGAGAGAAATTCCATACCTCCAAGATGACAGAAAGGTCCCCAGGAACTAGAGGGAATTGACAGATTCAATAGTATGACTCAAAGCCTAGAAAACCTTGAGGAATTGTAAGGCTATGTAAAGAAATGTATGCTTAAAAAAAAAAAGAAAGAAAAGAATCCACGAGAAACATTTTCCTTTGAGTAGCACAAGACATTGTACTCATAAAGAAGGAAATACGATCCTGGTACACTACACTGAACAATATTTACATAATTCAAACAAAGTATGCATTAACTTATATAATCATTTATAGAGAAGTCATGGAAGATTTAGCTATAATTACAGACCAGTATGTAAGTATTATTAACCTTGACAAAGCAAGAATAAAGTTCTGTCTGAAGTTGATAGAAGTTGAGAGACTTAAGGTACAGAGAAATAAAGATCAAGATAAAATTGCTATTGTGTTCATTTTATAAAATGTGGAATCAAGGGGTTGAAAGCTGATGGAATAAGAAACAGAAGTTTAATTATCCTGTTTGTAAGTGCAGAGGCGAGTAGCAATAGAAATGAGAATAGTGATATAACTGGAAGAAGGATAAGAGAAAGGATGTGTCATTAATCAAAACCTTTATCACTGTGGCACATCAACAGACAAAATCTAAATATGACGCATCCAAAAATAGTGCTGTAATCATATTATTTAGAGATAACCATAAGAAAAAATAAAGGTAGAAATGAATCATATTGGAGAGTAGGGGACACTGGTGGGGGGACTGATGCCTTCATAAGCTTGTCTGTATTATATGAATTTTTATTTTTATCAAATTAATTGCACATAGTTAGAAGTTTTTTTTTGAGGGGCTGGCCCAGTGGCGCAGTGGTTAAATTTGCGCGCTCCGCTTTGGCAGCCCAGGGTTTGCAGGTTCGGATCCCAGGAGCAGACCAACGCACCACTTGTCCAGCCATGCTGTGGCGGTGTCCCATATAAAGTAGAAGAAATGGGCACGGATGTTAGCCCAGGGCCAATCTTCCTCAGCAAAAAGAGGAGGATTGGCGACGGATGTCAGTTCAGGGCTAATCTTCCTCACAAAAAAAAAAAAAAGTTATTTTTGAATGTTTCTGTGATCTTGCAAGGTTTAAAGTAAATGGTCTATTGTTAAAGATGTAATAATATATCTTACTAATGTACTTCTAACATCTCTCTCCTAAGCCTAGGAACTTCATCCCTGATTTTCTAACAGCCTTGCAGTGGATTGAACCATATTAAAGGGTGTCATTAAATTCCCCCACCTTAATTTAAAATGGTACATAAATGTGCATGGTGTGTAATCATTTTTAAGTGGGAGAGGGAGGAGAGGAGAATGAATAGGTATAATATATTTTAAAATATATTATTAAAAAGCCAAAAGGTAGAAGACTGACTTCTACACTTCTAGTTCACTTCAAGGACACTGTGATAAATACAAAGAGCTCAACTATTCTGTAATAAGCACTATATAAATCCTAAAACTCTACCTTAATATATTAGCCTTTAAAAGCCAGAAAAACAGAGCTATGCCAGTTAATCTCAAAACTGGGGAAAATTTACAAGAAATATGGTTCAGGCATATTAGAGGTCCCTAATTTTAGTGTCCTCATTAACTGAATAACCTAATAGGCCCAATGCCTACTAACCTATATCATTTGTCAAGCTTATATTTATTCCAATATAATTAATACACACTGACTCCCCAACATATAATCTATTTTACATATTGACATCAAAACAATATGGTTTTCAGGGAGTTGGGCAGGAGAAGCAAAGAAAGGGTAAGGGATGAATGATGGAGCCAATTTCCCAAGTTTCAAAAGAATTTGTCACCATCTTTCAAAAAGAAAAGAACCATTGATTGGGTTCCCAAATTATATTATGTGTTGATCAATTCAAGAACAGCCTAATACTGCTGAGAAAACCACAGAATAACAGGATTTTGAATAATCTTTCACTGAAAGGTAAAAGTTAAACATCATATTCCTTAAGAGAACTAGCAGCAGTAGACATATTAATAGTGCTAGGCACTGTTCCTAATATATCAGGACCCACATTAAAACCACTGCTAAAGTCTAGAAACGGTCATAACAAATCTTTCAACCTTACAGCATAAAAGTCAGTTGATAATTTCTTTGTCTAACACCTAATAAACCTCATTCTTCCAAAACTGTGGAAAAGCTAAGCACAGTCCTCCCTTATTATAAAGTTTCCTGTTACAAAGTTGCATGGTTTACACATATGTTATACTTTACTATTGAGAAAAAAAAAAAGTCCTCCTTATAACACCCTCTTTGTTGTAATACTCAACATACTTTGCCTCCAGGCTAGATATATAATGAAAGCAAAATGAATTCAGACAGATTGTTGAGGAAAAAAGCTAGTTTCCTTTTAGTAGTCTTTCTAAAGTCTTTTTTCTTTCCTTGTAGCTTTTCATCATCTTAATGTTTTGTTCCCACTGAACATGTTCCTTTTCTTTTTACATATTTCCTTTGGTAAATGAAAGATGATAGATTGTTAAAACCAGTTTGTACTACCCTGGAAAAAAGCACTTTTAATATACAACTTCTGCCTTCCAAAACTTTGTACAAATTTCACCTTTAGGACAATGAACTGTATAGGACTTAATCAACTAGCTGCAAAAAGCCATACAAAATCTTAATTTTCCACTCACATTTTATGTTCACAGTCCTCTAAAATCACGAATATAACTTTCCAAATTAGACTGAGGAATATTTCTCAGTTATTGTTTCCATATTAAATAGTACTGTCTTATTTTAGCAAAGATCTAGAAATGCTGCTTTAAAAGGTCCTTATTCACAAATTTCAATACAAGGAAATTTGGTTTTAAAACCCTGCTTGGGCCAGCCCCGTGGCTTAGCGGTTAAGTGCACACGCTCCACTGCTGGCAGCCCGGGTTCAGATCCCGGGCGCGCACCGACGCACTGCTTCTCCGGCCATGCTGAGGCCGTGTCCCACGTACAGCAACTAGAAGGATGTGCAACTATGACATACAACTATCTACTGGGGCTTTGGGGGAAAAATAAATAAATAAATAAAATTATTAAAAAAAAAAAACCCTGCTTATTTTAAACTTAGGCAGAAATACAGTTCAAATATTAATATAATATGGGGGGACTTATTCTGATATGCCAAGCTTAACCATTTCTGATATTCTAAATTAGCCAGAAGTGACTTAAATTATGTACTATATGAAATACTGAAGGTGCAAATTTTATATCTTTAAAGTTTAAGAGGTAAACACTTAAAATTCTATTCTTCCACATAAAGCATGCCTACTAATATTAGAACTCTACTCTCAATATTCTCGAGTGTCTTAAAATTTTATAATAGTGAAAAGGATTGGAAAACGGTTTTAGAAGTATAATAAAAGTAATCATCCTACATTTGTATGACATTTTATTTTTGTACTGTCCACATGAAGAATTATATAAGGATGTTCATAGCAGCTTTATTCACATTAGTCAAAAACTGGAAACCACCCAAATGTCCATCAAAAAGATAATATACTTAAAATTTACTATATATATATCTCTCTCCTCTCCACAGATTACCACTAATGTACTTTTAAAATGCATTTAACATGATAGCAGTCAACACAAACATTTTTTTTTTCATATTAAGCATTAACATATATCTCTACTTTGTGTTTTAGAATTTAAATCTGCAAGCAAGAGTTTCCATGTAGAATGGAAAAGGGTTAGTGAATCAACTTAATTCAAGAGAGACTAGGGGGAGGGGAAGATTGTTCATTTTCCATGGCAATGTGCTTTATAGATGAATTTTTGAAACTGTTGGAACCCTTTATATCACAGTGTCATTTGAATAAAGTAGTTTTACAGTAATCATTTTCCTTCTCAACTGAGTAAAATATTTAATAGCTTAGCTATTCCACTGTTAAGAAGAGGACCATGATGAAACATACATAGAGATCAGAAATGGTTGTCAAACCCTATCAAGACTGCCATATTTAACCACCCTCTCGTCAAAGGCAGTCTTGACCACAGACATTCCCATAACACTTTTTCAGCCTTGGCATTCAGCCACCATGAAAGAAATTATTATTTTTTTCAAACAACCCCAAGAAACTTCAAATATTCTTTTTTAGCCTTTTCCCCTCTTAGCCACAGTAGGCAAGGAAACATTTAACCACTAAATTTCCATAGCGTATGTAGAGAAGGAATCAGAATTCACCTCTCAGGAAAAGTAACAACTTTAAATGATCACGTAAAAATTGAATTTGCAGACTACAGGGAACCCTCTTTATAACCTTCCCCCAGGAACTAAAGGTTTTATACAACATAATATATAGGAAGACGCTATTTGAAAGTAACATTGTTTTATGGGTCTTGGACCAGAGATTTTATAAATGAATACCATATATATGAGAAAATCCAGCACAGGATGAGAACCAATCCTATTATCCCCTTGATCTTCCAACTTCTCACTGTGGATTCATAAAGGATCTTAAAAACAAATGAGGGAAGTTCTCCAATACTATAAAACACCTACACTTTAAGGCCTAGGCAAGAAACAGGAGCCAGTACACCATGGGGATTCTTCTCTAACATTATTCTCTAACATTTCAACCATATCTATTAGAAAATAGGGGCCATATGGTTCACTGGTGAGACAAGGGTTATCAAAACATTATCTGTTGATTCCCTATAAGGAAAATAGTGTTAATCTTTTATTAGCACTAACATCCTCACACAAAAAAGCAAGGCTGTGTTCTGGCTGTTCGTTCACCCCAGCTGGGCATATCAGTTCACTCTCTGGATGGCCATCAAAGAATCCAGACAGCTTTGGGAAGCACAGCAACCACATGTGGTCACTAATACATTTCCTTGGCAGACAAGAAAAAGACTTCAGTTTAGACAATTAGAAGTTATTTGAAGACTGAGGATCTGATTATCTAGGTTTTCCTCAAGATGAGGCAAAAGGCAACTTACTTGTTCTTCAGTTCACTATTTTCTTTGGCGGGCTTTTTATTCCAAAGAATTCATGAATTTTTATTTATATGACAATATAATCCCATACAAGCTTATAGAAGTCATTTTATGATTTAAAAAATATTCCACCATGCTCATATATATTATTAGTAAAATCTGTTCACCTCCTTTACTGACAATTATATTCCAAACATACTGAACCTTTTATATATAGTATTTTCTTTCCACCTCATTCACAAATGTGGGACTACTGTGCTGTCAGACCTTTATAATCTATACCATACCCACATTACGTCTACAATCTAACTTTAAACTTTTCTTGATAAAAATTCTACTTTTCTTAAGTTCCATTTGACTGAAAAAATGAAAGTAAAATAAAGGAACTGGAAGAGTTCAAGGAAAATGAGCTTTCACAAGGCACAGAGAGAGGAGAAATAAAAGTGTTAACGAGAAGAAATGTCTTATACTAAATATTAAAGAATTTAAATAATTGTTGAAAACTGAAAACTTTTTGATTTGTGAACATTATCATAAATACTCAATAATTCTGAATATCACACTTTATGCTGAAAAACATAGTAATAACAAAAGGATAAATAATGTACGGAAACACAAATCCAGGTAGATGAGAAAACATTATTTCTACTGGTAAGCTTGACTGCCTCACTGGCATATTGAGAAATAATTTGAGTAAAGGTGAATCCAGGAGGCCTAAGTAATCACCTCCACTTTTACCACTATGGGAGATAGTAACTACCATGACCCAGATACTGTAGTAGATGTTCAACATATGTTTGCTGAAGAAGAAAACAAAACTCAGATGTTGGCTAGAATGAGAGCACTAGGCTAACATTTGTTTCTGAAAAATAACCTTGAAAGCCTGATGTGTATAACATCAGCCCTGCCCAATCACATGGTTATTTTGGTTCATTCACTCAACAAATACTTACTTAACATCCACTATGTGCCAAAGACTGTGCAAGACATTAGATACACGGTGATGAACAAAAGACATGGTTTCTGCCTTCATTAAACTTACAGAAAAGCCGCCCTCTCCTTCCTCTCTCAGAGTTCACACAGACCTTGTCTCTAAATAGCAAGGCAATTAAATAAAAGGTAATATACTAGAAAGAACATGAGCTTTAGAATCAGATAGCTCTGGATTCAAAGCCTTGCTATGCCCAGGTATGATTTGCAGCAAGACCCTTATCTTCTTTGAGCTTCTGTTTCCCAATCTGGGAAACGGTGATTAAGTTACCTATCTTACAGGGTTAAATGATATAGCACAACATATAGGAGATAATAAATATTAGCACTCTCTCCGTATAGTCTTCTCTACAAATAAATATAAAAATTCCTACTAGAAAATCAAACTACGGAAGACAGAAACATCAAAACTCTGCATAGGAGAGAACTTTCTAAGCTTACAATAAATAGAATAAATTGTACAGGAAAGGAAAAATTTGACCACAATAAAACACACACACAATTTAAAAGACAAGAACAATCTGGCAAAAAGATAGTCGTATCAAGTACAAAGAAATTAATCTGTACTAAATAAATAGCTCATATAATAGAAATAAAATAATAGACTGTCTATCCTGGAGTCTACCAGAATCATCCAAACAACCGAACTGTTGAATCCACAAAAATTTTTATGATGAACATTCATTTTTCAAATCTGGCAATCCAGAGACTACTTCCAAAAAATCCTTTCAAAAATGTAACACTGTGGCCGGCCCGTGGCTTAGCGGTTAAGTGCGCGCGCTCCGCTGCTGGCGGCCCAGGTTCAGATCCCGGGTGCGCACCGACACACCGCTTCTCCTGTCATCCTGAGGCCGTGTCCCACATACAGCAACTAGAAGGATGTGCAGCTATGACATACAACTATCTACTGGGGCTTTGGGGGAAAAATAAATAAATAAAAATTATTAATAAAAAAAATGTAACATTGTGAATTAAACAAACAAATAAATAAGTAAATGATAAAGAATAATAAACCGGGCCGACCCCGTGGCTTAGTGGTTAAGTGCGCGCGCTCCGCTGCTGGCGGCCCGGGTTCGGAGCCCGAGCGCGCACTGACGTACCGCTTCTCCCACCATGCTGAGGCCGCGTCCCACATACAGCAACTAGAAGGATGTGCAGCTATGACATACAACTATCTACTGGGGCTTTGAGGGAAAAAATAAACAGGAAAAAAAAAAAAAAAGAATAATAAACCTACATCAGCAGCAATGAAACAAAGGAAGGGACACAACTTCATGCCATAATCTTCAAAAAATGATGACCATCAAGACACATAGATGTTTCCAAGAATCTTCAGGGCCATATTTAGTGCATTTTGCACTAGTTTGCACTCCAAACTCCACACAAGGAGGAGGCAATGGCGAGGTTGTGAATAAACAAAATTCTGAAGACCTTACTAAAACTCACAAATTTAGAGAACGACAGATCCAGAGGAGATGCAGACAGCCTGGAGAAATGGAAATTCCCAGAATAACAAAAGCTCTACCTTCACCACATGCCATTTCTAACAGACAAGAAAAAATTTTACCATGTTGGTGTTTTTCTGCAAAAAGAAAGACAATAGTAAAGGCCATAGACCATAAAAATAGCTGCCCGGCTAAATATCTCCAGCAATGACTATGAGTATGAAAGTGGAAGATGGGCTAGAGAAGGAACTGCCGTGTGAAGCCTCACACACACTCACAAGGGGCCAGAAGAAAAGTTGGGGGTGGGAGGAAGAGGGGGAGTCGGGAATGGAAACGGATTCTGGTGAGATATAATTAAACAGGGAAAGAACAAATGAGGCTGACTCTGAGGAAACCTAGTGCGGAAGTCATTACAGAAAAGATCCAAAGTTTGAGAACATCCTCCCCAACTACCAACATGACAAGTTACAGACCATCCAGGTGGTCTGTGGTTCAAGACACTTAACAAAACCACAGAAGACAGGGCTGAAACCAGATCGTCCAGTTAAGCTGCCACAGCCTCAGCTACCCTCTCTATCTGCCCCCTACCCATCCTCACTGCCCCACAGACAAGTGACAGGTAGAGACACTGCACAACATCCAGCCCTCAAAATAGTGTGTCAGAAATGAAAACAAACTCATCTCTGATTGGGTGGGAGCAAAGGCAAGGAAAATTAACCAGCACCATAAAAAAGCAAACTGGCCCAGACAGAGTTAGCCAAGCTAAGCTTGAGCGAGATAAAAAGCGATTGGCCTGGCAAATCCATAAACGCACTAGAGAAAAAAGTCAGGGAGAGAGGGAGAGGGGAAGATGACATACAAAAGACAGATGAAGTAAAACAGAACTAAGAATCAGAAGAAAGCTCTCTGAAAACATTTCACACTACTGAGCAACTTAATAAGAATATGAATTAAATTAAAAAATCATGCAATGACAGGGAGACACAGCAGGCTGCAGAACTAAAACAACAAAATGAGAACCAAACCAAAACCCTGACATATATTATATATATACGAAATACAACATTATAATAATTGAAGGACAATTTGTTAACAAGTGAGACACGGTTGTGGTGTCATCTACCAAATCTCAAAAGATCAGTGGATGATCCACATAATGTGGACAGGATGTAAAAAGAAAAGATCCAAAATGACTCTCAGAGACTACTTCATGTCAGGAAATCTCAAATTTCAAGTAACAAAAGTCATTTACAAGCAACATTCCAAGTACATAGACCGAAAAAGGAAGCTGAAAGAAAAGGCAAGGTAGCAAGAATAAGCAGAGGGCGTTGACTGTCAGAAGTGCTGTCATACACGCTCCCCACAGTAACACAGTACTGATGCAAGATACTTGCATCATTCCCAGAGTACTGATGCAAGATACTCCCCATCCACCTACAGACATGTTTCCATAGATCCTGAGCTGTGATTTGGACACACCCTACGTGTAGCTCAAGAGAGCTTTCCCAGAATATAAAATATGCATAGCTTTAAAATAACCATATGAAATTTTTTTGCCATTTTAAAGGAAAAGCAAGTTTGATTTGGGGTGCAAGAATTGATAGGTAAAATATAACCATCGCCAAATATTTAGGAATATCACATAACATCCTATTTTTTCTGTATGCAGATAAAACCAAGTAATATGTATTTTTTTTGTTTGCTAGTAAATCCATATGTTTATAATTGATGTAAAATGAGGGCCAATATTTAATAAATTCTTCAAATGATTTCAAGATATAATCATATGAAGCAAAAGCTTTTCTAAAAAATATATCTATTTGACATGTTTATTGCCATTATTTGCTTACATCTCATATTACACAGCATCAGACTTTATAAACATACTTCTTCAATGGTTGTGGCCTTTTGATGGTGAGATAGTGAAAATCCAGAAATATAAAATTACTCTGGATTAGTTCAAGTTGGAATATTGTGGGTTACAGTCTCTTACACACTGGGTATGTTATCAGTGGTTGTGTTGGGAGATGGCACTAAATCATTTATTTCCTCTTTTCTACAGGTCTATATGTGTAAAATATTCCTTTGTGAAAATGATTACTTTTATAACAAAAATATACATGTTTTGGTGTGGGAGTATTGAAAGAAAGGAAAAGATGAAATAAAAATCATATCCTACACTATTTTTTTTTTTTAAGATTTTATTTATTTATTTATTTTCCCCCAAAGCCCCAGCAGATAGTTGTATGTCATAGCTGCACATCCCTCTAGTTGCTGTATGTGGGACGCGGCCTCAGCATGGCCGGAGAAGCGGTGCGTCGGTGCACGCCCGGGATCCGAACCCGGGCCGCCAGCAGCAGAGCGCGTGCACTTAACCGCTAAGCCACCGGGCCGGCCCTATCCTACACTATTTTTTAAGTTTCAATCTACCTATAAAGAATTTGGGACATGCCCCCAAATTTAATATATCTATGCACACCAGGACTAAAGACATGACAAATGGCCTTGCAAAGCATTCAATTAAATTGAATTGCAACAAATCTCTAAATATGAACAAACATTTGGAGCAACTAACCCTCCCACCATGTAGCCAGAACAAGATTGCATGCGGTCCAGAGCAGAGCACACCCTTTAATTGCTTAGTCCTGCCTCCTCCAAAGCACATACACACCTATGGCACACTCTCAAACCACCACTGCTGCCTCTCCTGTCAATTCTAAAGCAACACCTCAGGGAGGTTCTAGGAGAGAAAGGGAAACCCAAAGCAAGATGGACATTTACAGTTTTTGGCCACCCAGCACCTATTTCACTCTCTTTCATTAATGTTATAAAAATAGGTTAAAAATGGCTCCTATATATTGGCCCCATGTTGTTTACTTCCTCACAGCAGATGACCTTGAACTTAAAGCCCACGGATGCCAAACTCAAATTTTTACACCTCCAATTGCTTTAAATATAGGCCAAATTAGTATATTTTTAGCCATTTAGAGTGTGCCTGCTTTGCATACCCTGCAAAACTGTACCCCACATCTGCTGCCATAGATAAGAAAATCCTGGGCCTATAAAAGGCTCCAGGTCACTGCTGCCCTCCGCAGCTCCCTGGCCAAGACTCACCATCTTGCATCTGAGCAACACCACCTAGACATATAAGCCCCATTCAGATTCCCTCTCCCTGGGGAGTTTCCTTGCCCTCTTACTTTTCTAGGTGATGGTCCCTATTACTATCTCTGGAAGGTCTCCTACTGTGAGGGACTTCCCCTCCAAGCAATCCTGTCAAAGCACCACCCAAATAAAGCTTACTGTGTGCTACTGACCTCTCATAGTCACGTCTTTTTCCTTGATCAGCTCCGAAATCCTCAAAACTCACCACAGTTAGTTATTCACTGATATTCTCCCAAAGATCCACCCTTCCCCACTCTTAGTCTTATTGGTAAAAGGAGAACTGACCCTACCTCCTGCACACATAACTCAGGCCCAAGCTTAATCACATTCCTTTGGTAACAGTGATTGGTTCAGAAATGGCCCAACTAGAACCACTGAGTTGGAAAGAGACCTTTGCTGAGCCTTCTGGGAGGAAGGCAGGCACTTTTTCACACAGACCAAAATCTGAGAAGTAAGATCTAGAGCTGCTATAGCCATTTTGTAACCAGGAGGAAACAGCCTGCCCAAGGAAATGGAAGCAAGAGATGAAAAGAGAAAACAGATCTGATCACATTGGAGGCCCAAATGACAATAGCCAGTAAATTTCTTATTCTTGCTTAAGCCAACTGTCAACTACAATCAAAAGAATCCTCAGTTGTACCAAAGGAAAGGTTAGAAAGAGAAAAGAAGCACACCCAATGCAAAAGCAGAATTGTGGCCTATGCAGAAATTGGCAGGTTTTGGTTTTTGATGGTAACATTTCTTGAGTTGTCTGTTACCAGACAAGCTTGAGTTGTCTGTTACTAGATAAGCTCAAAATATAAATATCCCCATGTCAAAAAAATATTTATGATCAAGAAAACTAATTTTAAAAATTAGAGCAACCTATAGATAACAATACTGTATTGCACACTTTAAAATCTGACATACAAATATTGAATCATTATGTTGTACACATGAAACTAACATAATGCTGTTATGTCAATTATACCTCAATAAAAAAACATCTGTTAAGAGAGTAGATCTCATGTTGTGTTCTTACCATAGTAAACTTATAAACAGATAGATAGGTAGATAGATAAAGAAAGGGAAACCCAAAGCAAGATGGACATATAATAAATAAATAATTAAAAGATGAATACAAAAAAAATTAGAGAAAAGAAGCAAAAAATGTCGGAGAACAATAAAAACTGAAGGAAAAAACAGATGGTGGTGATAATCTCTACTGAAGTATTAAAGAGCCTTTTTTTCCATAAACCACAAATTCTTTATGAAGAGAAGGCAATAATTCAACATGACTATAAAGCACAAATTATGTGATGAGAAATAAAATTGTAAGGGACAAAACTAACCCGTCATAATCCAAACAGCAAAAGTTTTCAAATAAAAATGTATTCAAGTTAAGTTTTTTCAACAAAGTATTATAGAAGGCATTTTGTTCATCAGATTGATTTCATCCTGTGTCCTCAAAGACTTCTCCCTCCTTATAAAACCTGTTCCCCTCCAGCTATGGCCTTATCTTTCTCCTACCCTTCATGGCCAAACCTCTTCATAAACCAGCTTTCCTTTGGGATTTCCATTCCTTCTCTATGGATTCCTCATTTTGGGGCAACTGGACCAATGCGCCTATCCTTCTGTTAAAACTGCTCTCCCTATGATCACCAATGACCTCCAAATGACAAAATCCAATAATTTCTTTTCAATACTCCAGCAGCTTAACTTCTGACACTCCTGACTCCTTTCCTACCTCTTGAAACTCTCTTCCCTCTCCTTCCATGACACTATGCTCTCCTGTCTCTCCATTTATATTCCCTAATCTCTTGAGTTAGTTCATCTTCCTATCCCTACCTTTAAATTTGTCATTCTCAATAAACATAGTCACAGTACTCTATATATCTAGAGTACTATATCCTTCTTCATTAAAGATCAGCCAGTAGCTAATGGAGATAATTTAGCCTTACTGAGGGCTTTAAGCTATAGGGAAGAAAGTCAATTTAGTAGCCTGAAAATACCAAAGTTTTTTAAAGCAAAGTAATTTTTTTAAAGTGCTCCAAAATCTGAAAAATAATCTTCTCAAGAGGAACAACTATCCCAGAAGGAATTTGAATGGCTCATTGTATGGGCAATGAAAACTTTATACTAAAGACCATGAAATTACTCATTTATAACAAACTAGAGTTAGTAACCTCTGGATTAAAGTGGATAAAAATGAAGAGCTGGAATAAGAAAGATAATAGCACATTCCCCCACCCTCATGTGCTCCCCTCCCTCATACATACATACACATACACACACACACGCATACACACACACACATTTATTCAGCCTGAGGGAGCTGCTCCATCTTCAGGGCTCCAGCATAACTTTGTCCATATCCATCTCTATTACAACTCACTTCATTATATTACAGTTAATTCTCACTCTTTATTGCCCCCTAGGTTGTGAGTTGCTTGAGAACATAAACTGTCTTTTATTCATCTTCCTACTCCAAGAAACTAGTACAGTGCCTGGGCACTGAGAGGCTCTCAGTAAATGTACACTGGCTGGCTGGCTGGATGGATGGACGGATGGACAGACAAATAGACAGAGAGACGAAGCAAGAGAGGACTAATGCCGGACTTGCTCTAGTCCCTGAAAGTTCCCATACATCTCCACCAAATCAATTATTTCTTCCCAGCATCCCTGTCACACACTTGAAAGATCCCTATACATTATAAGGTTCATCAACCTGTCCTAGCCCTACAGGACAAATTTTAGATAATCAAGGATATAACTAACTACAGAGTCTCTAAGTCAAATTATGAGTAAAGGAAATTCTAGCTCAAATATCTTGATACATTACATTGACTATACAAAGTATCTTATTTTTAACCGAGCTAAGTATAGGCAGTTGTTGACCTTAAAACAATAACATTCTTTCTTCATTCCACCACTGGCTTTCTGTCAGTCCATAGTAATGCTGTCCTTTTCCAAATACTATTCTGAAATGGCAAGCTTATCTTAACTAAGTAAAGTACCATGTCAACAACCAGTGGAAGTTGTAGTGACACAGAAAACAAAAGCAGAGGAAACTCGGGCAGAAATATCATTTGTTACTTTTTTCAAAAACAAGTAGAGTTCAAATTACCAAACCAAATAAATTCCACCAATTTTACTAACATATTTTTAAATCAATTCAAATCCACCTTTACAAAATTGATTTGGTATATTTCCAAACTGTAATTTGATTGTGTACACATGCCACTCACTAATTTTGCAAGCATTAATTTGTCATTACTATAAAAAGCAAAGATAAACTACCATTTTTATAAAAGCCCAGAGTCACATGATCCTTCAAAAAAGCAGCTTAGATTGAAATCAAAAAAACTACAAATTTTTTTAACTTCAAACACATCTCCTACACCCCCTCTGTAAAAAAACCCTAATATACCCATTAATATTGCACATTTCAGTCATTTCCCCCTAAAAAGTATAATGTGGAAAGAATTTTAATTTAAAATATGGAATGGTAGGTAGGAGTCTGAATAATGGAAGATATTAAGCAAATATTCTTCAATTAGTTCATAAAACTAGATTTCCTGTTTCTTTATCACTTCTTTCTCATGAATAGACACTGCATGCAGCTTGAGGTAAAACCAAACCTTGCTGCATCAAATGAATGCACCTTTGAGTTTTTGCAAATGTATAAAGGGTGTTTTTGAAAGGTTTTCTTAACAAACAAGCAAACAAAAAAAGGTTTAAAAAAAGCAGTAACTACTCTTTTGCTAATTTCAAATAATATATTACCCTTCCACATATAACCTCTCTGATTACTTTTAGGGGAGACTTTTCTTATAAACCAAAGCACCAACCAAAAAAATGAAATTGAAAAAGCAAATATCTGACCCAGAAGTTACTCAACGTGTTTTCCATAATCTATGAAAAATCAAAGTGATGTACTAACTTTGGCCAAAGCAAGATACACTCCTTTCTGATAGGAAAGATTTTTCTTCTTAATTAAGAAGAAGGTAAATTTACTCATAGCCCAGACGGGGAAGCAGTTTAGTGTGGTTAACACCAAGAGATTCTGGAAACAGAGACCCTGGGTTAGAATCCCTTGTCTACCGTTTACTAAGTATATCTTAAGTTACCTGTGAAGCACTTAGAACATTGCTTTGTTCTAACATGGAATAAGCACTCCGTAGATGCAAAGCAGCAGCATAGATCTCTGTGACTTGGCTTCACCTGGGAGACCGTCAGAAATGCAAACTCCCAGGTCCAATTCCAGACTTACAGAGATCCCATTATGATTCAAATGCAAATTAAAGTTGGAGAAGCGCAGCTAGAAAGCATTTTTACATTATATTCTGAGATGTTACCTATTATCATTATTTTTTTTAAAAACCACTCCATTACTTTTCTGCAACTTGAAAAAGCTACATTTATTTTTAGTAAAAGGCAAAGTATTATTTGGGATCAAAATTCCTCCATTAGTGATTTCTTACCATACCTTATTCAAAGGCAGAACCAACTAAATCCCAAAGTTGTAGAGGACTGCCATCTAGTGGTAGTTCATTCTGATGCACATATAAAATAAACGCCCTCTGTCTCCCCGTACTTTAGGTAGCAGGTTTTCTTTTTGCTCAGTTCCTTTCCTGAGGAGCACTGACACGATTACCCAACTTAAAAATGCCAGAAGAAATCATCTTAAATACAGAGGAAGGTAGAAGACAAGGATTTGTAAATTTCCTTTTTTAAATTCAGATCAAGTCTAGGGAAGTTTTCCAATTAAAAGACTGGCCCACTCACTCCTGGAGAGGTGCATATTAGACACACACTAGCGACATCAGGCTTAGGATATGGGCTTTCTTTTGAAATGTACATATCTTGGGGTAACTTTTATTTTCTTATTCCTAAGTTCTGTATTTTTACAATTTATTCATATAGTATTTGGTGGGGGGGAGTTTTCAGATTGAGAAAAAAATATTGTATAACCTTCTGACTCAATCACTCCACTTCTACATTCTATCCTAAGGAAATAATCAGAAATGTAGACAAAGGTTTATGTTCAAATATGTTCATTTCAGCAAACAAAACTTAATTCTAACAGCTTCATAATAACCCACTGAATGTATGCATCAAAACTTACTTATCATTTTCCTCTATTACTCATTTAGATCACTTCTAATTTTTCTGTATTACAAATAAATACACATATGCATATACAAAAGGAAGGAAAGGATGACAGAAAGAGGGAGGAAATAAATAAATATATGGCAACTTCATATGACTTTTCCATATTTTGGATCATTTCCTAATATACATTCCCACAAGTCACATAGCAGCATCCAAGAACATTTTCATGGTTCTTAAAAGCCAACCTGCTTCACACGAGTGTTGTACCATTTTACATGGCCACAAGCCATAGGACATACAGACTGTACTATCACCTTTCTAGCATCAGGTTTTATCCCATGGCTAATTTTTTTAATAGTTTTATTGAGATATAATTTACAGGCCACCGCTTTAAAGTACACAACTCAATCGTTTTTATTGTATTTACAGGGCTGTGCAACCATCACCATAATCTAATTTTAGAACACTTTCGTTGTCCCAAAAAGAAAACTTGTACCCCTTAGCCGTAACTCCCCATTTCCCCAGCCAACTCCCTAATATGGCTAATTTTTACTAATTTACCACCCCACTATTTTTTCATGTTTTCTTGTAGATACCTCAATGATATTATGTAAGTGTTTCAAATGCATGAAATGGAATAATTATTTCTGCCACTCAGATATTTCTCTGTTTCAAATTGTGAAATATTCCGCTTAACCACAGAAAAGTAAAACATGTCATAATGGCCTCTTGTTTTCTAAAAAGGCACCTTCTAAATGTAAGGCATAATTTAAGAACTAAGAGAAGGTATCGTGTAAGTACAAAATTATCAGTTCTTTTTAAAACTAGTAGCAACTATCATTACTTTGGAAGTCCATTATTAAATCCAGCAAAAATGTCACACAAAAGCAAGGAATTTCCTTCTATTTAATTTATTTAAAATTTTATTTTAACTGGGTTAACTTGACCTGACAATAAAATTAAAAGTACAGTGCAATCGATATAACATTTGTGACATGTGATCTAAGGAATTGTCTTGATGCTACCAAAAAAATAAAAACTTACTTTCATTTAGCCAAAGCACTTTTTTCTCATATAATAATTTTTATGGACTCTAGATGTATAGAATTTAGCAATTTGCCTTTTGGGGATTTAGTAGGAGAAAGAGAATTGAAAATAATTAATTAAACAAGGGAGACCTAGGTCCCCCAATCATGTCAGACATTTTTTTTAAAGAACAGTGAAAATCAGTTCTAACAGCTGAGGTTGGGAGGAGACACTTAACTGATAGAAGTTAGCTTCTTACCAAATTTTTACTCTTTCTCTCCTTTGTTCTTCTAACTCTAGACATCTCCCATATACCTCAAATAATCCAAACATTCTTATTACTCAAGTTAAGCAATTCTGCAATCCAGCCAAGTGTTTTGTTTCATATCACTGTAAGTACACAAGACGTTCACTTGTACATCACCACCCAAAATATTCCTGACTGCTAACTGGTATGCTCAAATTCATCTATTCCTTACCTTTACCTCTATGTATGAAAACACTGAGTTCACATACATAAAGGACACTTCCAAAATAAAGTCGTTTTTTCATGTCACTAAAGAAAAATCTAACACACATAGTCTACTTTTTCATACTATGGTTAAACAATAAACCCATAAAATGTGAGCCCAAAAAGAGCTAAAATGTTATAAAATCCCTAGTTACATGTTCATCAGGTAGCCCAACACACACAGACACAAAATCACACAGGGAAGTGTCACCACTTGGCTTCTCGTCCTCACTCCAGCACCAGCAGGTCCTCTTTAACCCTGTCAGGGTGAAGTGAGAGGAGTCGGGTTGTAAATAAAAACCCTCCCATGCCAACAGCAACAGTGAACACAAGCAAGCACCAAGCCCTGGTAACTCAGGAAGCTCTAGGACTAGGATGGGAATGCTGCAGGGAGCCCTTGTGCTAATTAGAAAAAGATACCAAGGTGGGAGCAACCCAGCCTCACTGAGCAAGTACTAGGTAAAAGTAATGCCTTTGTGAAACTTAGAAAAGATTTTTAGAAAATTTAGAAAAGAATTTCTCTGAGGAGGTTTATTCCCAGGCCAGGGCACATGGCTTGATGAGCAGGATCAAGTCTGCATTTCAGTCTCCACTTGCTCCTGTCCAGGTACCCTTGTGCAGAAACAACCTGCACAACCCTGCAGTAGCCCTGGAGATGGGTGAGGTGGAGAGGGGTCTGCAGCTTCATCCTGCTTGTAGCAAATAGAGCAGGGACCCCCTATCAATGAGGAGATCAACCCTCTCTTCACTGAGAGGCAGGCACACAATTTCACCACAAAAAAGTTCAATTTCAGTCAGTTCATGTATAAAAGACAAAATTTGAAGAAAAGGCCATTTTAGAAACGTCCCTGTAGACCATATAAAAGTGCTAGTTACATGAAAATCAAACACCGTCAATAGTTTAAAGTTTTCTTTTTTGGGGGGCCGGCCCGGTGGCGCAAGCGGTTGAGTGCGCGCGTTGCGCTGCGGCGGCCCAGGGTTCGCTGGTTCGGATCCCGGGCGCGCACCGACACACTGCTTGGTAAGCCATGCTGTGGCGGCGTCCCATATAAAGTGGAGGAAGATAGGCACAGATGTTAGCCCAGGGCCGTCTTCCTCAGCAAAAAAAGAGGAGGATTGGCGGATGTTACCTCAGGGCTGATCTCCTCACAAAAAAAAAAAAAAAAAAAGTTTTCTTTTTTTTATTGTTTTGCTCAAGTATTTGAATATAAAAGTTTCAATAAAATATGTTTAACTCTTTCTGAGATTCATACCACATAATCCTCCATTTTTATATAGCCAAATATTCTAAATCTGGTACTTGCAATAGCACACTCACAGCTAAATGCAAATTACCTTTTACACCACCAAATGGTCCATAAGTCATATTGCAGGCTGTTCTCTGAAGATTATGTACATACATCAATTTGATCTGATATTGGTTCCCATGTTCCACATTACCCAAGGTTCCTAAGGAGAAAAAAATGAAAGGATTGCTTTGTATTTGTTTACATTAAAAAAATATTAATTTCTTCTCATCCTCCACACCAACTGTAATTCAATTTCAGCAAAATTCAAAATGACAAAGCACTAAAACATTATGTATTATGAACAATTAACATACTGATGACACAGAATGCCAGCACAGTTAAAAGAATTTAAGTCACAGCTAGATTATACCATTAGATGAAATACTACCCTCGGTGACATTTTATTATCTATTTCCATTATGTCTGAGTAAAGTATAATTATTTAAATAACAACAAAATCTTCCAATTTCAGCTCTGAAATAAATGAGGTTAAGTTCCTTGTACTTATAAACAATATCAGAGCAGAGACATTACTCAAAGTGTCTGAGAAAAAAATTCCCCACACTTTTAAGCAATTCAACTTTCTGTCCCAACTCTCAAAATACTCAAGCCCCTAATACATTATATTCTAATTTAATGGAGAAATCTTCTAAAGTTTCTCTCAGCAAGTAAAGAAGACAATATGTTTTATTTTAAGTCTGCCAAGAAGAATCTCCTTCAAAACAAAGAAAAATACTGTCTCTGCATTTAACAGATCATATGTGCTACAATCACTCACTAGTTCTTTCCAAATAAGAAAAGATTCTTTACCCATATTTTACTCTCTGGTTGTCAGGCTTTCTAGAATACTTACAGCTGGAGCTACATCCCAGTGATCAGGCAAGAACATTATGGTTAAAAGAAGTGTTGGAAAGAAAAAGGATTCAGAATGCAAATTTTTCCATAAAGAAGCATCTTTGTCATTCATTCGAAAATGCAAAAGTCAAAGAAAAACTTAAAATATCATACAGTAAATGAAACAGTCCACAAACTGGATAGTATTAGATCATTAAAACAACCTAAATATATATGTGTGTGTGTATACATATTTATCCATGAGCATTTACCTATTTTTTGTCCAGAAGGATTTATCAACATACACTGAGGTTATAAGTATAGAAATATTTCTATTTCCATTTTAGAACTGAGGCACCTTAATTTCAAAAAAATTTTTTTTAATTTCCCCAAAATCACACAGCTGGTAAACGACACAGTACTCAAACTAGGTCTTTAGAGCCAGCACTATATATCCTGGTGCCCGGTTGTCCACCATTTAACAACTTTCAGGGAACTTGGTAAGCCAATGACAATTTCCCCCAAAAAAAGCAGCAGCAAGAATATGTCATTTCCACGTCCACCTTTCTCAGCCTGCCCTTCTCTTCCTCATTTGGAAGGTGGAAGGTTGAAAGAAAAAAACTAACAGGGGAGGATTTCTTGGAGGAGAATCACTTCTACTCGGATCTATGCCCCTGAAAATGATAATAGACTTCACATACCAATAGAATAAAAAACAAAGAGAAAGACTCAAATTTGCCAGCTAACCTTGATAGGAGATGAACGATTTCTGGAATCTAAATGGTACTAAAATCAGTAAGGTCTAGGAAACTGAGGGGTAATCACAACGACATGGGGAGAGAAAAAAAAATAATAACTAAATAACTCACAGCATTAACCTGAGAAGAGTTCTAGCCTCCAACAAACCAGAAAAGAAGTTCCGAGAAACATTTGGTTTGTCCCTACATAAATTACAAATTTCATTCTGCCCCTAAAACCAGATCAACCCCTCTGAGTAAGGAATGCACTTATACACGCCTGCTGGCCGGAAGGCCAGGGAACACGAGGGTCAGCAGTCAATATTTAAACAAACCTGGCATGAAATGACACCGGGATGTGTGTTCTGAAAAAGCACCAAACGCATTGGTAAATTTTTAAATTTCAGGTGGTAGCACTTTAAAACCGAGTAGTGCATCTATGGAGAACAAAAGACAATTTCTCTTCCTTAGATGCTACCTTGGAATAAGGGTAGTATCTGAAAATCTAAAATTTTTGACCATTTTTTTTTTCTAGAGAAGCATCAATGACACAAGATTAAAATCACCGTCACAGGTTGCGCCCTTAGATATACAGACCAAATATAGTAAGTGTATATCTATAATTACAGTCTACCTACAGCTAAAGTTAATATAAATTTTCATCAATTAAAAAGTAAAAGGATATTAGAACATTTATGCTGTTGGCCTTATTTAAACAAGATCTGATTTAAACAAAAAACATTCTCTGGAAAATCAAAGGTCACCTTGACAACAGTTTTTGGTGCAATTTTGGATAACTACTGAGAAATCTAATGATGTTAAACAAAATAAATGCCATTACAGAGTAAGTTAAAAGGTTCATTGTGTAAAATAACCAAATTAGATTATATAAACCTGTCAAAAGTAAAGACTACATATTTTGGCCCTCTCATGGCAAACATTAAAATTCTATAAATATGTCAAATGCTTAATAAATGCTTGTTGAAAAGTATACAATTTTTGGAAAAGAATATTTAAGAGAACATAATCAGTACGGCTTAAGCTCACACATCTGTAACCATTTACCCAGAAACTGAAGCCCATCAGAAAGGAATGTGAGATGCCATGTGATGCTTTTCCCTTTCCAGAGTATGATAAGATGGGCTAACTCCAGGTCAGCAAGACCCTGCCTGCTGTTATTCTGTATTAAGCATGCATTTGATGACACATCACCCACCAAAAAGTCAGCACAGTAGCCTCTGACTATTTAGAGACATTTGGTGTATCCAGGAGGTCTCCTCTAGTTTGCCTCAAATCTGTATTAGAAGCACACAGCGTATAAAAGAAAACAAAAAATATTTGGGGAGGGGGCAATTGGGGGTAAGGATGTCAAGTTCAACTAACACTTTCATCTGCTGACACCAATGGTTTTACTTAAACTAGAAAATATTTATGCTTCCCCTATGACAGTAAAAGCTAGGTAAAAGTTCAGTCTGGAACCTCAAGAAACATATTCGGAAGAACAAAAACATTAACTTCCCTGCTTCTCAATTTAAGCCAAGCCAGGAAAAATATACAAATTGTCAGCCTACGAATATCATAAGAGGCTGAAGAAATGAGAGACAGAGAAAGGAAGTGAGGTGGGGCATAAGGGAATGTAGTTTGGACAACTCCTTGTCCCCAGAGAATACAAAGCTTATAAATGAGTACAAAGAATAAAAGAGTGATAAAATCACCATTCTCATGGCAAATAATTTTCATTTTCAACACTAATTTGAAGGAAGATACCAATGTCTCATAAACAAGTTGTGACCAAACATGCCAATTTCTTTCAGTCGGCTTTTTTGATAAACACATTTTATCCCTAGTCTATGCCCTATGTTCCAGTGGAACTCTAAAGGCTTCCGCCTTTCTGGGCCATCGTTCAAACAGGACCAGGGAAGGCCAAGAGTCTAACCTCATTTCTAGTCTCTAGGATGCTCCCTTCTCCTGCTCTCTTAGAGCCCTCATGGAGCCTCCAGAAGGGACCAATTCCTCAAGAAGTATTAGGGGTAACCGTGGGCAAGTTCTCCTCCTCCATGGCCTATGTAATCCAGTTAATAAAATATCACTCACAGGGGGGCGAACTCAAGATGGCGGCGTAAGCAGACTCGGAACTCACCTCCTCCCGCGGACACAGCCAATTTACAACTACTTGTGGGAAAATTACCCATGAGACAAAACTGAAAACTGGATAAGAGGAACTCCTGCAACAACGGACAATCCTAATTGAGGTAGAAGAGGCAGAAACTCCCTTCTGGAGAGGAAAAACGCCGCCTTCACAAGCCGCCAGCTTCACGGCCGCCGGGAGCAGCCCACAGGTACACAGCCCTCCCTGGAGGCGCGGGGCCCTGAGCCAGGAGCGTCCCCGCTGTGGGCATTTTGTGGACCCAGCACAATCGAGACCAGCGGCATAATATCTGACTTTGCCTGCTACTAAAACATTGGGGAGTACCCCAAGAAAAACTGGTTCACAAAGAAACTAAAACCGGCTCTTAAAGGGCCCGTGTGCAAACTCACCCGTTTCAGAAAGCATCCTAAAATCACCAGAAAGAAAGGTGCACAGTGCTGTGGTGAAAGAGACTCATCTAATAGGCCCTGAGTGCATCTCGGTGAGAGGTGAGACCTCTCCAGGGACTGGGACATTGGTGGCGGCCATTGTTGTGGCCTGGTGTGGGCATGCTGACACAGACGCCATTGGAGTTCTCCCTGAGGCCTGCTAGCCCAGGGTCTGCCCCACCCGCTAGAGCACTGATTTAATCCAGCTCAGCCAGGGCAGGCAGCCCACCCTAGACACTGGCCCCACTCAACAACAAGCCCTCAGGCAACTTGTGGGCCTGCATAGATTGGTGACTGGATTCTCTGCAGCCTGGCAACTGAGCCGACTTTAGTGGGGCAGGGTGTGCACAAGGAGCAAGTGGAGAGTGTGGGGCGGTGGCAGAGTGTGTGGGGCTCCCGCCGTGGAGAGACTGGGTCCGCTTGGAAGGGTCGGGGCACGCACACGGGGCAGGACTGTATTGACTGTGTCTGTGGACCTGTGGGCGGCAGGGCTTGTCAGCTGCAGAAGACTTGTGTTTCTCAAAGACCCACACAGGGGGTTTGCCCCACCTTCCAAAGCCTGAAACAATTGGGTGCTCCTGTGCCTGAGGCCAGCCCCACCCAGCTGCAATCCTCAGAGAGCTGACAAGAGACCTAATAGGCTAGAGGCTTACAGCAATTGTAAGGCCCTGAGCCTAACAACCTGCCACGGTGGGGGCCTACTCACTTAAAAGAAATACTGCAACACAAATGTGGTATTAGAACTTGCAGCCAACTGTGCTGGGGCTCCCCACACCTGATAAAGAGACTGAAGGGCACACAACAACTACAAGCAGCTGAGCATTACAACAGCTGGCCAGGAGCATAACTCGGCCTCCCTGGGTGCCTACAGGGAGAGCAAACAGGCCACAACAGAAGGACACACATAGCCCACATAGGGGTCACCCCTAGAACATTGAGAACTGAGGGAAGCACACTGGAAGCCTCCTAAGGCATCACTTACATAAGGTCACCTATCCAAGAGCAGGAGACATAGCTGACCTACCTAATACATAGACACAAGCACAGGGAAAGAGGCAAAATGAGGAGGCAAAAGAATACATTCCAAGTAAGGGAACAGGACAAAACCCCACACAAGGAACTAAGTGAAACAGAAATGAGCAACCTACCCAACAGAGAGTTCAAACAAAGAGTGTTAAGGATGCTCACTGATCTGGGGAGAAGAATAGATGAACTCAGTGAGAATGTCAACAAAGAAATGGAAGATATAAAAAAGAACCAATCAGAAATGAAGAATACAATACTGGAAATGAAAAATTCACTAGAGGGACTCAAAAGCAGAGTAGAGGATACAGAAGAACGCATCTGTGAGCTGGACGAAAGACTAGAAGAAATTACCTAAGCTGAACAAGTAAAAGAGAAAAAAATTAAAAAGAGTGAGGACGGTCTAAGGGACCTCTGGGACAACATCAAGCACACTAACATCCGTGTTATAGGTGTCCCAGAAGGAGAAGAGCGAGACAAAGGGGCAGAGAATCTATTTCAAGAAATAATAGATGAAAACTTCCCTAACCTAAGGAAGGAAACAGACATCCAGGTACAGGAAGCACAGAGAGCCCCAAACAAGATAAAGCCAAAGAGGCCCACATCAAGACACATCATAATCAAAATGTCCAGAATTAAAGAGAGAATCCTAAAAGCTGCAAGAGAAAGACAAGTTACATACAAAGGAAGCCCCATAAGGCTATCAGCTGACTTCTCAGCAGAAACCTTACAGGCTAGAAGAGAGTGGCATGATATATTTAAAGTGCTAAAAGGAAAAAACTTACAGCCAAGAATACTCTACCCAGTAAGGTTATCATTCAAAATGGAAGGAGAGATCAAAAATTTCCCAGACAAGCAAAAATTAAAGGAGTTTGTCACCAAGAAACCAGTGCTACAAGAAATGTTACAGGGACTGATTTAAGGGGAAAAGAAAAGACCACAAATAGGAAAAATTATCTATTTCCATGATAAGAGGGTAACGGATACAAATGCATAAAAAAGAGGTTAGATATGTATCAAAAACATAAAAGGAGGGAGGAGGGGAGTTAAAGAGTAGAGATTTCAGACAGTAGAGGTCAAACTAGAGAAACCATCAATTCTGTATAGAAGAAGAAAGGAACAGAGAAGGACTACTAAAACACTGAGAAAAAAAACGTTAAATGGCAGTAAGTACATACTTATCAATAGCTACTTTAAACGTCAATGGACTAAATGCTCCAATTAAAAGGCATAGGGTGGCTGATTGGATAAAAAAACAAGACCCATATATATGCTGCATACAAGAGACACACTTCAGACCTAAAGGCACTCATAAACTGAAAGTGAAGGGATGGAAAAGATACTCCACGCAAATGGCAATGAAAAGAAAGCTGGGGTAGCAGTACTCATATCAGACAAAATAGACTTTAAAACAAAAACTGTAAAAAGAGACAAAGAAGGGCATTACATAATGATCAAGGGAACAATCCAACAAGAGGATATAACACTTGTAAATATCTATGCACCCAAGGTAGGTGCACCTAAATATATAAAGCAATTATTAACAGACATAAAAACAGAAATAGACAGTAACACAATAATAGTAGGGGACTTTAACACTCCACTTACACCAACGGATAGATCATCCAAACAGAAGATCAATAAGGAAACATTGGCCTTAAACGACACACTAGAACAGATGGACCTAGTAGATATATACAGAGCATTCCATCCAAAAACTAAAGAATACACGTTCTTTTCAAATGCACATGGAACATTCTCCAGGATTGATCACATATTAGGCCACAAAACGAGTCTCCATAAATTTAAGAAGATTGAAATAATACCAAGCATCTTTTCTGAATACAACGGTATGAAACTAGAAATCAACTATAGGAAGAAAATCAGAAAAGCCACAAATACGTGGAGATTAAACAAAATGCTACTGAACAACGACTGGGTTAACGAAGAAATCAAAGAAGAAATCAAAAAATACCTGGAGACAAATGAAAATGAAAATGCGACATGCCAGAATTTATGGGATACAGCAAAAGCGGTTCTAAGAGGGAAGTTTATAGCGATACAGGCCTATCTCAACAAACAAGAAAAATCTCAAATAAACAATCTAACAATGCACCTAAAGGAACTGGAAAAAGAAGAACAAACACAGCCCAAAATCAGTAGAAGAAGGGAAATAATAAAAATCAGAGCAGAAATAAATGAAATAGAGACCAAAAAAACAATAGAAAAAATTAATAAAACCAAGAGCTGGTTCTTTGAAAAGATCAACAAAATTGACAAATCTTTAGCTAGACTCACCAAGAAAAAAAGAGAGAAGGCACAAATAAGTAAAATCAGAAATGAAAGAGGAGAGGTTACAACAGACACCTCGGAAATACAAAAGATTATAAGACAATACTATGAAAAGCTATATGCCAACCAATTCGACAATCTGGAAGAAATGGATAAATTCTTAGAATCATACAACCTTCCAAAACTGGATCAAGAAGAAGTAGAGAATTTGAATAGGCCAATCACCAGTAAGGAGATCGAAACAGTAATCACAAACCTCCCTAAAAATAAAAGTCCAGGACCAGACGGCTTCCCTGGGGAATTCTACCAAACATTCAAAGAAGACTTAATACCTATCCTTCTCAAACTCTTCCAAAAAGTTGAGGACGGGGGGAAGCTCCCTAACTCATTCTACGAAGCTGACATTACCCTGATACCAAAACCAGACAAGGACAACACAAAAAAAAGAAAATTACAGGCCAATATCACTGATGAACATCGATGCAAAAATCCTCAACAAAATACTAGCAAATCGCATACAACAATACGTTAAAAAGATTATACACCATGATCAAGTGGGATTTATTCCAGGGATGCAAGGATGGTTTAACATTCGCAAATCAATCAACGTGATACACCACATTAATAAAATGAAGAATAAAAATCACATGATCATCTCAATAGATGCAGAGAAAGCCTTTGACAAGATACAGCATCCATTTATGATAAAAACTCTGAATAAAATGGGTATAGAAGGAAAGTACTTCAACATAATAAAGACCATATATGAGAAACCCACAGCTAATATCATCCTCAATGGTGAAAAACTGAAAGCTATCCCTCTAAGAACAGGAACCAGACAAGGATGCCCACTGTCACCACTCCTATTTAACATAGTACTGGAAGTCCTAGCCAGAGCAGTCAGGCAAGAGAAAGAAATAAAAGGGATCCAAATTGGAAAGGAAGAAGTGAAACTGTCACTATTTGCAGATCACATGATTTTACATATAGAAAACCCTAAAGAATCCACCAGAAAAGTTTTAGAAGTAATAAACGAATATGGTAAAGTTGCAGGATACAAAATTAACATACAAAAATCAGTTGCATTTCTGTACACTAACAACAAAGTAGCAGAAAGAGAAATTAAGACTACCATCCCATTTATAATTGCAACAAAAAGAATAAAATACCTAGGAATAAACTTAACCAAAGAGGTGAAAGATCTGTACACCAAAAACTATAAAACATTGCTGAAAGAAATTGAAGAAGACACAAAGAAATGGAAAGATATTCTGTGCTCTTGCATTGGAAGAATTAACATAGTTAAGATGTCCATACTTCCTAAAGCAATCTATAGATTCAATGCAATCCCTATCAAAGTTCCAACAACATTTTTCACAGAAATAGAACAAAGAATCCTATAATTTATATGGAACAACAAAAGACCCCGAATAGCTAAAGGACCTGAGAAAAAAGAACAAAGCTGGAAGTATCACACTCCCTGATTTCAAAATACACTACAAAGCTATAGTAACCAAAACAGCATGGTACTGGCACAAAAACAGACACACAGATCAATGGAATAGAATCGAAAGCCCAGAAATAAACCAACACATCTATGGACAGCTAATGTTTGACAAAGGAGCCAAGAACATACAAAGGGGGAAAGAAAGTCTCTTCAACAAATGGTGTTGGGAAAACTGGATAGCCACATGCAAAAAAATGAAAGTAGATCCTTACCTTACACCATACACAAAAATTAACTCCAAATGGATTAAAGACTTGAATGTAAGACCTGAAACTGTGAAACTTCTAGAAGAAAACATAGGCAGTACGCTCTTCGACATCGGTCTTAGCAACATCTTTTCAAACACCACGTCTGACCGGGCAAGAGAAACAATAGAAAAAATAAACAAATGGGACTACATCAAACTAAAAAGCTTCTGCACAGCAAAGGAAACCATCAACAAAACGAAAAGACAGCCTAACAATTGGGAGAAGATATTTGCAAACCATACTTCTGATAAGGGCTTAATCTCCAAAATATATAAAGAACTCATGCATCTCAACAACAAAAAAACTAAGAACCCAATTAAAAAATGGGCAAAAGACCTGAACAGACATTTCTCCAAAGAAGATATACAGATGGCCAACAGACACATGAAAAGATCTTCAAAACCACTAACTATCAGGGAAATGCAAATCAAAACTACAATGAGATATCACCTCACGCCCGTCAGAATGGCTATAATTAACAAGACAGGAAACAACATGTGTTGGAGAGGATGTGGAGAGAAGGAAACTCTCATACACTGCTGGTGGGAGTGCAAACTGGTGCAGCCACTATGGGAAACAGTATGGAGATTCCTCAAAAAATCAAGGATAGAACTACCATATGATCCAGCTATTCCACTGTTGGGTATTTATCCAAAGAACTTGAAAACACCAATTTGTAAAGGTACATGCACCCCTGTGTTCATTGCAGCGTTATTCACAATAGCTAAGACTTGGAAGCAACCTAAGTGCCCATCGAGGGACGAATGGATAAAGAAGCTGTGGTATATATACACAATGGAATACTACTCAGCCATAAGAAACGACGAAATCCAGGCATTTGTGACAACATGGATGGACATTGAGGGTATAATGCAAAGTGAAATAAGTCAGAGGGAGAAGGTCAAATACCATATGATTTCCTTCATTAAGTAGTGGATAATAACAACAATAAATAAACACATAGAGACAGAGATTGGATTGGTGGTTATCAGAGGGGAAGGAGGGAGGGAGGAGGGTGAAAGGGATAATTCGGTACATGTGTGTGGTGATGGGTTGTAATTAGTATTTTGGTGGTGAACATGATGTAATCTATGCAGAAATAGAAGTATAATGATGTACACCTGAAATTTTTACAATGTTATAAACCAATGTTACTGCAATAAACAAAAAATTTAACAAAAAAAATATCACTCACAGTTAACAGGCTTATGACGGAAAACAGAAGAACAACATGCAATAAAGTAGCCTCTATCACACCTTCTTCATTTACTCTGGAACACTAATTATTTGCCCTATCACTAGAAGAGGCAACATCTTTTACCATGAAACCAATGAGAGTGTTGAACAATGACAATGAGAGGTACCATATTGAACTTCTAATGTAAACACAGTGGAATAGAAAACGATAGTGGTGAGCCAGCCCTAATGGTCTAGCAGTTAAAGTTTGGCATTCCACTTCAGTGGCCCGGGTTCAGTTCCTGGGTGTGGAACCACACCACTGGTCTGTCGGTAGCCATGCTGTGGCGGCAGCTCACATAGAAGAACTGGAAAGACTCACAACTAAAATATACAACTAGGTACTGGGGCTTTGGGGAGGAAAAAAATAGAAAAAGATTGGCAACAGATGTTAGCTCAGAGCGAATCTTTCTCAGCAAAAATAAAAATAAATAAAATCTAAAAAAAAGAAACAAAGAAAATGATAGCAGTAACAGAGAAGGAAAAGAAGAAAGGAAGAAAATAACACAGGGTAGAGAGTAATAATGAGCTCCTACCAATTGCCTCAGCACTACCCAGAAATCAGTTCACTCATTCATTCAATAAGTATGCCTACTATATACCATATGCCAGGTTACCAAGTCTGCCTTTGAAATCTAACAGATCTTCACCGCAAAAAGAGACTATCTAAGAACATACAACTCAGTGACAGTAGATATGAATCATTACTCAAATGGAAAGCAAAATACAAAGAAAGCCCAAATCAAGAGAATGAATGTGAGAAATCTAAATCCTAAAAGCTAATATTTACAGCAAACTCCAAAGGAGAGTATCTTTTGTATAAGGAATACGCCCATAGATACTTAGCTTTATTGTATCCACAAAAAATTTCCCCAATATTGATATCCGTAAAAATAATTCTCTCAACTTCAACTAAAATTTATGTAATAACTGAAACAAAATTTTTTTAAGTTACCTTTTATATTCAATAAAGACCAAAATGCTGAAACCAAACCACAATTAACTACTATATTTGTACCCACAGAACTGTGTCTGAGAATGAAACCTGATTAAGCCTCAAATAAGTGCCTTGAGGTCTGGTTGAGTGAAGACAACCAAAAGCCAAGAAACTAGAACTTTAAAAAGAAAACACTTGAGGTTCACCAAAGAAAATGTACTTTAAACCACTATGACTCAGCATCTAATGAATTTTGTTGTTGCTACTGAACATTTCTTAAGACCCAAGTCTTAAGAGTCTAAGTACCCAGAATTGGCCTCTATTAGTCACAGGCAATTCAGGACACAATCCCCAGAAGGAAAGAGATTATAAGGAACCCTCTACTAGAAATTTAAGTATGCATGGAAATAGCAGACCAGGAAAATGTAATTGCCTATGTACCTGAAAGAATAAATGAACAATGGGAAAATGCTAACCAAGATAAGAAAACCTTCAACCAAATGTTTTGTGTTCTCTACCAAGTCAACATTAGAGAATATCTATTCTTATATAATATTAAGAAGCCTAGTTTTTAATACAAATTCTACATTAGAAAAAAAATGTTTCTTACCTGAGACAGAATAGACACAAAGTTTCCTAGAATGTAACACAGCCAAATGAAGCATTTCAGTACTTCTGAAAAAGGGGGAAAGTTTTAAAAGTTTAAATATTAGTTTCTGATGTAACCAAAAAATTGTAAAATAATTTTTAAAAGAGAGTGTGACCACAGCCTACCATGAGTAAACTAAACAATTCACTAGATAACATTCTAAGCTGAAAAATTAGTGTAACAACAAACAGCCAGTTTGACAGTCCCAGAGGCTCAAGGACTCTGCCTCAAGGAGTTGTCTTCAAATTGAAGCCCAGGGCATCTCCCAGAAAGAGTCATATCGCAGGCCGCTTCACGAGTGCTCTCACACAATAAAGAGAGCCAAGTTCTGGTCCTGGCTTTCTGGCTAATTAACTTGTGACCTTGAGCAAGTCACTTCATCTCTCTGTTTCCCCTTTTGGAAAATAAGAGATTTCAATTAAATAAAACAAAATTATGTGAAAGCACCTTGTAAAGTATAAAGCACCATAGAATACTAATCATTATTAGTAAATGGCATATATCACTTCCAGCTCTGAGATTTTTTTTTTTTTATAATTTTATTTATTTATTTTTCCCCCAAAGCCCCAGTAGATAGTTGTATGTCATAGCTGCACATCCTTCTAGTTGCTGTATGTGGGACAAGGCCTCAGCATGGCCGGACAAGCGGTGCATCGGTGTGCGCCTGGGATCCGAACCTGGGCTGCCAGTAGCGAAGCGCGCGCACTTAACCACTAAGCCACGGGGCCGGCCCTCAGCTCTGAGATTTTATTAAAGGTATTGAAAATATTTCAGTTTGGACTAAATTTCAAATAGAAATAAACTGCCACTGTTACCACTACACTTCCCAGCCCCTATCAAGTGGTTTCCAGAGACATGGCATAGTCTAGAAATCCTAAATTCAAAGTCGTCAAGGGTCAAGCCCGTGGATAGAAATGAGTAAAGTGTGTAAATGGCTATGGTCAACTGGAGACTGGGGCCAGACTAAAAGAGGCGACTACTACTCAGTTCTGGGCTTGTGGCCAGCTCTCCACATTTTTTCAAGAAAAGCCAGAAAGCAGAGATTTTCTGTGAAATCTCCTGGTTCTTAAATGTTGGCAACTCTTTTAAATTTAAAACACATCTGCAAGCAGGCCTCCAGTGTATGACCTCTGATACAGACTCTGTTCTAAACCTGAAGGATTATAATTGAAATCTAAAGACCTGGATTGGGGTCCTGACTCTGCACCTTGATATCTGTGCGACCATTTAATCTTTTGGAGCGTCAGTCTCTCATTCACAAAATAAGAATTGTAGTAGATAATACCTGCCAAACATTGTTACAATGAATATATAAATACTCACTATACCACCAGAAAAATGCACATATACACAACTACCGCATAATCTATATTGCCTTCCAAAAATTTTTATATATGTCCCGAACACTCAATTTTTCCATCACGCACTGGAAAGGAGCATGCCGTCATAGAAAGATAGTAAAGTACAAAGTCAGAGAGACCTGGGTCTGAATCTTGCCTGGGTGACCTAAAGCTCTGAACTCTAGCTAGTTTCCTTATCTCTAAATGCAGATCACTTCTTATAGATAACATTAATGAGATGGTACTAGTCAATTAATACTAGTACAGTATCCACTCATTAGTGTTAACCTCTTCCCTTCCAACAAGTGATCACATAGATGAGAGCCACATTTAGGACTCCCGTACAGAATAATTGTGGTAGCATTTCACTTTATAAAAAAATGAAAAGGCAAAAATGCTTTTAGAGGCAAGAATCCTTTTGTCTCCTTACTTTATAAATCCATCATGTCTAATATGTGCTAGGTGCACAATGGGCAACCTAATCTTCATCTGCTTTAGATGGAATAGATATTTACCAACCACCTCAGTCACAAAATCTCCCTCCTCCAGCCTATCATAGTGCTACAAGTCTCATCTCATGCCCTGGCCTCTAACATCCACGAAGCAGCTTCCCATCAGAATGAAATATATCGCTACAAGAGAGTTAATGCTCAGGAGTGGTTGTTCAGGTTTTTCTAACAGGAGTCAGGGCCTTGAATAAATGGAGGCTGGGGCCAATAAATTCTGATGAGCAAATGGAGTGAGCCAAAATCCAGAGCTCAGGGCACGCCTAGACCTAAGAAGGCCAAAGGGGCTCAAAAAGAAGAGGTAGGGGAAAACGAGACCACCTCTGCCTATATAACTTTTCACAATAGATACTTTTATAAATGATTAAGAAATACAGGCTTGGGGCCGCCCAGTGGCGCAGTGGTTAAGTGTACGTGCTCCGCTGCGGTGGCCTGGGGTTCGCAAGTTCGGATCCTGGGCGCGCACTGATGCACCGCTTGTTAAGCCATGCTATGCCGGCGTCCCATATAAAGTAGAGGAAGATGGCACGGATGTTAGTGCAGGGCCAGTCTTACTCTAGAAAAAAGGGGAAGATTGGCATCAGATGTTAGCTCAGGGCTGGTCCTCCTCACAAAAAAAAAAAAAGAAATACAGGCTTAACTTTAAGAAAATTCATGTACAAAAATAAGACAGAATCAGCAATATCATCAGTAAATAAAAAGCAGACATATTACACAAAATGCAAACTGATAAATGGCTTTCTAAAATAAATTAAGTTTAAAAGTAAAGTACTTTGAAACAAAGTTCTTGTAAGGGGAAGACTTACTGTATGGGCTGAGCTGGCTTCTTTTAAGAAACTAAGGACCTCTCTACCCCAAATAAGTAATTAGTTTTAAAGCTTCAAAGTTATGCACCTAATAGCATAACTGCTACTTTGTCTAATTATTTAAACAGACATTTATATAACCTGGACAATTAGTGCTTTAAATAAGTGAATATTTTCTATTTCTTTATTTGGTTTTCAAAGGCTTATCTCTTTTCCTTTAAGCTTCTGATATGTCAGACATCTTAGGTCTATTACCATTTATTTTTAAAAAGTTCTAAACTATTCTATCTTAAATGTACAGGTTTCCATGTAAAAAATGTTCAGTACATGAAGAACACCTAGGTGACAATATCCAGAAAATATATTTAATTCATGAATAGTCTATTTTGCTTTGAAGAATCCACAAAAGTGACACAGTAAGGGATTGACATACTCCAAGTAAAATAAAATACGAGAATTAGTGGGCTGTACTTACGAAACAAATTTTCCTACTTCCACTTGCAGTATTGGATCTCGCAGATGCACTTCTAGAAGCAAATCTTCAGCCTGAGCTCCATCTCCTGTTTTTACAGGACGGGGGTTAAAGATTCTTAGGTATCCCATAAAGCTACCCACAATTATTTTATCTGTAGAGAGATTTTTTTAAAAAGATATAGGAAGAAACAAACATTAGCAACAAAATTTCTTTGGAAATAAACTTTCTAATATCTAAAAGAGAAATCTAAAAATTAAAAGAATCCAGTCTTCCTTCATATACAGAGGCCAATCTGCCAATAGAAGATGTAATTTAAGTGAACTTATTTTAGTAACATATAGCTTTTCAAAAATAGCTTTACACCACCAATATTCAAATGTACTTACATACTACAATTTTTCCTAAGCCTTGATTTGGTATCAGTAGTCACAATTTAACTCAGTCAAAGCAAGTCCTCCTTTTATCAGAGGACTAGTATAAGGTTGTAAACTCACTTCATCACAGAGTACCAACTCTACAGCTGGCTGTGGACATTAAAAACCTGTATTACAAAGGATTCTGAGGCCTCACTAGATAGAGTGCTCTGACTAACAATGTCTAGTCTTGGGTACAAGAAGGGGAAATGGCAGGATAGGTGTGGTGGGTTGAAATGTGTCCCCCAAAAAGATATGATGAATTCCTAACCCCCAATACCTGTTACTTTATTTGGAAATAGGGTCTTTGCAGATGTAACCAAGTAAAGATGAGGTCACACTCAATTAGGTGTGTGATAGGACTCGATCAGTATCCTTATAAGAAGAGAAAACAGAGACTGGGGAGGAGAATGCCATGTGAAGACACAGAGACATGCAAGGAGAAGACAATCATGTGACGACGAAGGCAAAGATTGGGGTGATACATCTACAAGCCAAAGAATGCCCGGGACTGCCAGAAGCTGGAAGAGGCAAAGAAGGATCCTAGACCCTTCAGAAGGAGCACGACCCTGCCAACACCTTAATTTTGGACTTCTAGCCTCCAGAACTGTGAGAATAAATTTGTTGTTTTAAGGCACCCAATTTGTGGTGTGTTGTTAACGGCAGCCCTAGGAAACTAACAATTTGGGTGTCAGTTTTGAAATCCCTGGGTTACTACAGTACATTGACTTTTTTCCATCTACTTAAAAGTAGGAGTTCTACATACTTATTAAGATAAGCTTATCATGTGCCAGGCAACGGGCTAAGTAGCTTATATGTCCTCATATAAGTCATTAAATCCTCATAACAACTCTATAAGAGAGGTCTATTCTGGGAATTTCAATCCTGAATAGAGACACACATGTTATCTGGAATCTGGTGCTAGGTTATCTGATGGCAGCCCCCTGGAGGTCTCTGGAGCCATGCTGGTTCCTGGCCCCCACTAAGGCTTGGCCAATTCAACTCTTCCTGTATCTGGGAGAGCTATGTTACTCTCATTCTAATCTCACTCTTTTTTTTTTTACTTTTTATTTTTTTTTGCTGAGGAAGATTCACCCTGAGCTAATATCTCTTGCCAATCTTCCTCCTTTTTTTTTTTAATGTGAGCCACCCCCACAGCATGGCCACCGACAGAAAAGTGGTGTGGTTCCACGCCCAGGAACTGCACCCAGTCCACCAAAGCGGAGTGTGCTTTAACCACTAGGCCATCAGGGCTGGCCCTTCAATCTCTCTTTCATTTACATTTATCATAGTTGTTTCCTGTAACTTGTGGCAAAAAAAAAAAAGTTAATTGATATAGAAATTGGCACCAGAGAATAAACTGCAGGCACCAATTCCTGCAAGGATATTTGGAAATTGGTTCTTGAGCTGAGCTGAAGCACAAAGAAGTAAGACTCCTGCTCATATTCTGGGTGGGGTTAAGTAGCGTGGTACACAGCGACAGAACGGTTAATCAAGTTAACATCTCCAGGCATCTGGGACCCTGTGCCCGTTGCAGATGACACTCTCGTGACTGGACAGCTGCTGCCACATGCCAACTGAACATGAGGAATGCCAAACCATATGTAAGATGGCTTTTTCTAAGGGCACTGGATAATAGGATAGGTTTAAACCTCAAAATTCTCATCTCAGGGTAAAGAATAAAACTCTGGATCTTTGGGACTCTGCAGAGAGAAGTACCTCTTATAGCAACAAGGCTTAACCACTAAGAATCTAATTCAGGGATTGATTCTATAGGTTTTAAATTATAATAACAAGTGAGTTCGCAGTCTCTCCATGTTTCTTGCATAAAAGACATTGATCAGAAGGAGTGGGATTATACTGTCATAAGGGGGTTACTGGCGGGCCGCCCCGTGGCTTAGCGGTTAAGTGTGCGCGCTCTGCTGCTGGCAGCCAGGGTTCGGATCCTGGGTGCGCACTGACGCACCGCTTCTCTGGCCACGCTGAGGCCACGTCCCACATACGGCAGCTAGGATGTGCAGCTATGACATACAACTATCTACTGGGGCTTTGGGGGGAAAAATAAATAAATAAAATTATTAAAAAAAAAAAAAATAAGGGGGTTACTGGCAAAGTCTAGAAGGCTTGGAGAAGACTGAAACCCTCAAACTTTCTAAAACACTCGCCATTGAGCTTCCTGTGTATCCTGTCATGCCCTAATCCTCATTTCCACTCACTAAATAACCAAGATTAAACTTCAACTTAGCCCTATCCTCAGGGATAAGAGGAAGCCAGGATGGCCAAGTCCCCATGGTGACAATTTAACCCCTAGAATCAAAATGTGTATGTATTATTATTAAAACAGATAACAGGACTATTATAGTAACCAGATCTCATGTAACAGTCTAACTTTCACAGATTTCAACCTATGATTAATATGGGATCCACAGGAATGAAATGAACAGGCAACTCATTAAGGCCTTTTTTTCCCCAGTGGCTCATTTATTTATTTTGTTTGTTTGTTTCTTTGTTTATTGCGGTAACATTGGTTTATAATGTTGAGTAAATTTCAGGTGTACATCATTATACTTCTATTTCTGCATAGATTACATCATGTTCTCATGTTCACCACCCAAACACTAATTACAATCCATCACTACACACGTGCCTAATTATCCTTTTCACCCTCCTCCCTCCCCCCTTCCCCTCTAGTAACCACCAATCCAATCTCTGTCTCTATGTGTTTGCTTGTTGTTGTTATTATCTACTACTTAATGAGTGAGATCATATGGTATTTGACCTTCTCCCTCTTACTTATTTCACTTTTCATAATACCCTCAATGTCCATCTATGTTGTCACAAATGGCTGGATTTCATCATTTCTTATGGTTGAGTAGTATTCCATTGTATATATATGCCACATCTTCTTTATCCATTCATCCCTTGATGGGCACTTAGGTTGTTTCCAAGTCTTGGCTATTGTTAATAACGCTGCAATGAACACTGGGGTGCATGTATCTTTACACATTGGTGTTTTCACGTTCTTGGGATAGATACCCAGCAGTGGAATAGCTGGATCGTATGGTAGTTCTATCTTTAAGTTTTTGAGGAATCTCCATACTGTTTTCCATAGTGGCTGCACCAGTTTGCACTCCCACCAGCAGTGTATGAGAGTTCCCTTCTCTCCACATCCTCTCCAACACATGTTGTTTCCTGTCTTGTTAATTATAGCCATTCTGACGGGCATGAGGTGATATCTCATTGTAGTTTTGATTTGCATTTCCCTGATAGTTAATGATGCTGAACATCTTTTCATGTGCCTGTTGGCCATCTGTATATCTTCTTTGGAGAAATGTCTGTTCAGGACTTTCGCCCATTTTTTAATTGGGTTGTTAGTTTTTTTGTTGTTGAGATGCATGAGTTCGTTATATATTTTGGACATTAATCTCTTATCAGATGTATGGTTTGCAAATATCTTCTCCCAATTGTTAGGTTGTCTTTTCGTTTTGTTGATGGTTTCCTTTGCTGTGCAGAAGCTTTTTAGTTTGATGTAGTCCCATTTGTTTATTTTTCTATTGTTTCTCTTGCCCAGTCAGACATGGTGCTTGAAAATATGTTGCTAAGACCGATGTCAAAGAGCGTACTGCCTATGTTTTCTTCTAGAAGTTTCACAGTTTCAGGTCTTACATTCAAGTCTTTAATCCATTTGGAGTTAATTTTTGTGTATGGTATAAGGTAATGGTCTACTTTCATTTTTTTGCATGTGGCTATCCAGTTTTCCCAACACCATTTGTTGAAGAGACTTTCCTTTGTCCATTGCACGCTCTTGGCTCCTTTGTCAAATATCAGCTGTCCATAGATGTGTGGGTTTATTTCTGGGCTTTCCACTCTATTCCATTGATCTGTGTGTCTGTTTTTGTGCCAGTACCACGCTGTTTTGGTTACCATAGCTTTGTAGTATATTTTGAAATCAGGGAGTGTGATACCTCCAGCTTTGTTCTTTTTTCTCAGGATTCCTTTGGCTATTCGGGGTCTTTTGTTGTTCCATATAAATTTTAGGATTCTTTGTTCTATTTCTGTGAAAAATGTTGTTGGAACTTTGATAGGGATTGCATTGAATCTATAGATGGCTTTAGGAAGTATGGACATCTTAACTATATTAATTCTTCCAATCCAAGAGCATGGAATATCTTTCCATTTCTTTGTGTCTTCTTCAATTTCTTTTGGCAATGTTTTATAGTTTTCAGTGTACAGATCTTTCACCTCTTTGGTTAAGTTTATTCCTAGGTATTTTATTCTTTTTGTTGCAATTGTAAATGGGATTGTATTCTTAGTTTCTCTTTCTGCTACTTCGTTGTTAGTGTATAGAAATACAACTGACTTTTGTATGTTGATTTTGTATCCTGCAACTTTACCATATTCATTTATTACTTCTAAAAGTTTTCTGGTGGATTCTTTAGGGTTTTCTATATATTAAATCATGTGATCTGCAAATAGTGACAGTTTCACTTCTTCCTTTCCAGTTTGCATCCCTTTTATTTCTTTCTCTTGCCTGATTGCTCTGGCTAGGACTTCCAATGTTATATTAAACAGGAGTGATGAGAGTGGGCATCCTTGTCTGGTTCCTGTTCTTAGAGGGATAGCTTTCAGTTTTTCACCATTGAGGATAATATTTGCTGTGGGTTTGTCATATATGGCCTTTATTATGTTGAGGTACTTTCCTTCTGTAACCATTTTATTCAGAGTTTTTATCATAAATGGATGCTGTATCTTGTCCAATGCCTTCTCTGCATCTATTGAGATGATCATGTGATTTTTATTCTTCATTTTATTAATGTGGTGTATCACGTTGATTGATTTGTGAATGTTAAACCATCCCTGCATACCTGGAATAAATCCCACTTGATCATGGTGTATAATCTTTTTAACGTATTGTTGTATGCGATTTGCTAGTATTTTGTTGAGGATTTTTGCATCGATGTTCATCAGTGATATTGGCCTGTAATTTTCTTTTTTTGTGTTGTCCTTGCCTGGTTTCGGTATCAGGGTAATGTTGGCTTCGTAGAATGAGTTAGGGAGCTTCCCCCACTTCTCAATTTTCTGGAAGAGTTTGAGAAGGATAGGTATTAAGTCTTCTTTGAATGTTTGGTAGAATTCACCAGGGAAGCCGTCTTGGACTTTTATTCTTGGGGAGGTTTTTGATTACTGTTTCAATCTCCTTACTGGTGATTGGTCTATTCAAATTCTCTATTTCTTCTTGATCCAGTTTTGGAAGGTTGTATGATTCTAAGAATTTATCCATTTCTTCCAGATTGTCGAATTGGTTGGCATATAGCTTTTCATAGTATTCTCTTATAATCTTTTGTATTTCTGAGGTGTCCATTGTAATTTCTCCTCGTTCATTTCTGATTTTACTTATTTGAGCCTTCTCTCTTTTTTTCTTGGTGAGTCTAGCTAAAAGTTTGTCAATTTTGTTTATCTTTTCAAAGAACCAGCTCTTGGTTTTATTAATTTTTTCTATTGTTTTTTAAGTCTCTATTTCATGTATTTCTGCTCTGATTTTTATTATTTCCCTTCTTCTACTGATTTTGGGCTTTGTCTGTTCATTTATTTTTTTATTACTGCGTAGTATTCAATTGTAAGAATGTATCATAATGTGTTTATCACATTAAGGAATTTTTTGAAGTCTATAACCAAAAATATTCCAGGTCTATGAAAAAGAGGACTAACTCAAGCTACCATATTAGACAGTCATGGCGTCTCACCCACTCCCACACTTAAGTCAATTTACAGACTCAGGGCCACTTGAATAAAGACAAGCCTGTGTACAGACATTGATGTAACACCAACATGCCTAATATGAATTTTCCTCAGATCCTTCCCTACAGGACTGGTAGTCATTTATCCAGGTGTACTGAAGAAAGGGAAATACCTAAACCTTGTGAGACTGCTGAATATTGGCTCTGAGTTACCACTAATTCTGGAAGCCCTGAAAGATATTGTTGTTGCCAATTATGGAGACCCAGTGATAAATGAATTTTTTAACTTAATTCATCCAGTGGGAAAGCAAATCCTACCTATGATTTCTCACCCAGTTTCTGAGAATTTAAAGGAAATGTATTTCTGTAGAAAATGGTAGAATATCCATTTAGTTCTCTAATATGTACAGTGAAGGATATATCATTGGGAGGGCCAAATGGAAGTCAATGGAACTCTGTCTCCCCACTAGGGGGAAAATCAAAATCAATACCACTCATAGATCTGATTTGAGGTGGTTTCCAAAATTCAATGCCAAAAAATTTAAACATGCATATGTGATGATTCCTAGCACATCCCTGTTTAATAACCAAATTTGCCAATATTAAAATCTAATGAGTCTTATAGACTCATTATAGACTCATCTTGTCTTTTCTTGGAGCCCAACACAACCCATCTGCTTGAGTACAGTTCTATATCTTAGTAATACACTTTTCTCCTTTCTAAAACAGAGACCAACAGAAACAGTTTGCTTTCACCTGACAGGGACAGGAGTATATCTTTACATGTACTGCCACAACCCAATCTGCAGGAACCAGGACTACCTCATCATCTCTTAAGGGCGCAGTGGGGCTGAAAGAAGTATGAGTGAAACCCAGGGATCTCCATGGGCACTTCCTTGTACTGTCTGGATGAGTAGTAAACGAAACTACTACAATCCTCTTCAAGCAAGTGTCAGTGTTCTAGATCCCTCAGGAATGAAGGTCTAGACCACTTCTCTGGTCCCTTCACCTCCGCTGAAGACCAAGAGCCCTAACCAGACAGAAGGTCGACCAAAGCAAAAAAAAAAAACAATTAGTAGCATAGTTACACAGTCTGGTGACCAGTTGCAAAAAAAGAAGAAAGTAGCCCCCAACATGACTTCTTTAAGTTACTATGCAATTTTTCCTACTCCTTCAACTTAAGTTTTAAAATTTTTCCTTCTCACCTTCTTTTCCTCAACTATAATATATAGGTTGTGAACACAGATTGTACGTACCACTTAGTCTAGAGGCAGCAGAATATTGGATCGTGACCATGACTGAATGACGAGAAAGGGATATTACCCAGAACGCCTGGACTTGAAGGGCCAGGGCTCCCTGAAAGTGCATCTGAGGCAGTAGGTGCACATGCTTATCTCTCACTGTAGATGGGTAAGAACACATGCATGCGCAGTTGTACAAGGGATGGTTGCCCCATGTGAGGTGGTAAATGCTGAGTAGCTAAAAGATAAACGTAGCTATTTCTCAGTCAGCCCTATGTGTTTTCTACTCTGATTCGTGTAATAAACTCTCCCTCTAGGCCACAGGTTGGCATGTAATCTAAGCTGGACCATTCAGATTCTCTCTTTCACCCCCACTCTCACTAACCCCCAAGACAGTCTGAATCTTGAATTGAGAAGAGCAGGAAAGCAGGTACCACTTTAAATGCATGGTGTCTAATTTCAACTGGGATCTCAAGATTAGCAAGGAATCCTTCTTCTATGTATCAAGTTGGCTTCGCCTAAAACAAATTCAGGATGCCTAATACCATCCTTTCACTCTCTGATTACCTCAAAGAAAGCAGGAGTGAACTGGCATTATTGTCTCATCTTCCCAACCTGACCTGCAAACTTCTCTTCATCTGTATCCTTTCTTACTTTCTTGCCTTCTGTCACAGTGAAAAAAAGTTCTCATTCCTGTTTAAGGTTAACCATTCCATCTGTGCACCTCATCCCATCTCTGTCTTCTCTGAATCCCTGCTCTATCAATTATATCCTCTCTGCTACATATTAAATTTTTCCCACTTCTCTTTACCCTACATTGTCCCCAGTCATCTTCCTCCCTTCTTCCCTTCACAGCTAATTTCTTTAAAGGGCCAAAAACAGTCAGTCTTCCCCACCTCCCACTCCTTCACACACTGCAAATCTAGATTTTGTTATCATTGTGCCCACTCATCCACCCTCACCAAGGACACTAATGAACCACTTGCTGCTAAATGGCATGGAAACTTTTCAGTCTTCATGTCACTAAACCTTGTGTCCCAGGTACCAGCCCAACGGGTTCTCCTGCCTCTCTGCCTGCCCTTCTCAGAAGCTATTATGGACTACCCTTTCCAAACCTCCCCCATTAATGCTCGAATTCTCCAGCTTATGGTCCTAAGGTTCCTTCCCTCTTATTCCACCTTCTCTCTCTGTGCATTTTCACCCATTCTCAGGGCTTCAAATACAACCAGCATACTGCTCATTCCCAAATCTCTACCTCTATTCTGCCTACTAGTCATTTTGATCTCAAACAGAGCATATCAGGTCAAACTGCTCTCATTAACCTTCCACTCCATAGGATCAACACTAATAATTCTTAAACTTTAGTGTACCACCATTCAACTTTGGAGTTTGTCAAAAATGCAGATACCTAAGCCCTCCTCCAATCCACCTACCCCTAGAGAATATGATCTTATAGGATCTTGTACATCTGGGATAGAAAATCTTCATATATCATAATCACCCCAGGATATTATGATGCACTGGTCCAGGCTTTGAGAAATAATAATCAGTGCTTTTTTTCTATGTGGGACACACATGGGACAATTTTTATATAGCATGCTTGGGAAAACAGAAGAAGTTGCTCACAGCTGGCCACAAATTGGGGGGAAGCAACTCTCAGCATATTGATAACCCACTGGTGGCACCACAGTGAGGAGCTCTAATAGAAATGATGAGTGAACAGTATGTTATTCAGACAATCAGTAAGTATAGTTTCCAAACAAGTTGAGTTTTAGATAGTTTAGGCAGAAGTGGGTTTGAAATTATTCTCTCTAGCAGGCATTTTTGTGGTATGACTCTTCTATGTCGCCAAATAATAGGGGAATCATAAGTTTTAACAGACAGTTAGACAGGAAGCAGGGCTGATCATCTTCAAGGAACCTCTCAGGACACCATCTGAATAGAAGGCCTTCCCATCTCCCACCAGTGGGAGGGCAGGGCCCAGATTTTTCTTAGAAACAATTTAGTGGGTTCTCAGTACAGTTCAGTGCCTCCCACTCTTCTTTGCCAATATAATTTTCTCCTTTCACCTTGTCCCCCAGATTCTACTGTTTGTATTATAGGCAAGAGAAATAGAATAAATAAAAGTGTAAAGAGACAATATTTATATATACTGAACAAAAGAATGATTATAATGTTTTATTTTTTTAAGAGGCCAGTGACTATCTGGATTCCAAAAAAAAAAAAAAAAACTCATGACTAAAAATCATAACCAAATACAAATTTCAAGTAGCAATGATACAGAACTAAAATGTTTTAAGGACCACTTAAAAAATATGAAGATGCAAAGAGGAGCAAATAATATAAGAATAAGACAGAATGTTGTTTCTAGTATCACAATATGAAAATGAAAGCAATGATTTAACAGTTGTTTGCTACCAACAAATACAGCTAGCATAATTTCTCCATTCTGGTATAAATGGCTTTCACAGATTCAATTTTAAAAGAATACAATTTTTCTTGCAAATAATTTCTGAAAAATAAAATTTTTCAAAATTCCAACTATTTTACTAGCTCTACCCTATGAAACCTAATTTTGCAACAAATAAAAACAAATTAAATGAGACCTTATGATATTTTTCTGAGTTCCAGCAAATAATACGACAGAATCAACACAAACCAGAAAAATACAAACAACAAAACAGAAATAAGACTATATTTAACAGCCTGCTACCTTAATACTACTTATAAGGAAAACTATGCTCAAAATTAGGGCATAATTATGACAGTTCACTTAAGTTCTATAAAGTACACATTTAAAAAGTCATTTTTATTTCATCTCTGTAAAGCTTTGCTCCAAGATACATGGTCATAAGTTGCTCACCTTGTCCATTTCCAGTATTGTCAACATCAGCCAAACACAAACAGCCTTGATCAAATTCTTCTTTTTCTCCCAGAACAGTAGACCACCAATCACGGGCTTTAAATAAAGACATTTTCGTTCACTCTAAAAAGAAAGCATTTATTTATAATAAAAATCCACTTCACAAAAAAAATCCACTTCATACCATGAATAATGAATTAATCATCTCTTAAGGCATAGCAAATTAAATTTGGACAACTTTCAGAGAAATATTTCTGTATTTAACTTTAATTTTTTATATTTTATAGACATATGTGAAACCATAAATCCAAATGGGTGAAAACATTAATCAGATACTTTGCAATGCCATTAGAAAGTCAGGCTGAGAAATTATACATTTATGTTGGGCCAATTCTCTCTTCTGGGACATTTAGTAAACAAATGTACAAAGAAACAAAAAAACATATTCTTTGGAGAATCAAGATTCATATTCTACCAGCACTAGTTAGCACATAATTCCTTAGGAAAATACCTAATTTCCCTTCAGTTTGGTCCCTAGAAATACTGCAGCATCTCCTGTCACAATGAGTTACTGAGAAGAGCAAATGAGATCAAATGCATCAAACGACTAACACCTGAACTGGTACATTACAGGTACTCAGAAAGCTTTTAGTCTCTTTTCTCATTCTAAATGTAGAAAGGCAAAATGAAAGAGGGAAATTCACACCAAAAAAGAACCAGGCAAACTGGGTTGTAGGTCCATTTATACCACTAACTACCTGTGTGTCCTCAGGCAACCCACACCACTTCTCTGCGTGGTGATTCCTTATCTAGAATGAGGATATACCAACCATACCTACCATTGAGTTACTGATATGGCAGATGTGAAAGCCCACTGGACCTTTTGAATTACAACACAAACATCATGTACCCTGGGATTCTACAAGAGTTCATTTATCTATCATAAATGAGGATTTCCTTCATGATACACCAATTTAAATGATAGTTAGGAAATGCAGTCAATTCTCCTATTCAAAGTTATGTTCTATAAGGTCGCAGCAAACACTGAATTAGTGAACACTGAACCATTGCTCCTAGGGGACATATAGGATTAGGTTCCTGCAAGCCTCTAGTTACAACATTTTCATCAACCAATCAGTATATAGCCTTGTTTTTTGTGCGTTTCAGTTGAAAGATACTTTATTTAATATATTGTTGATTCATTAACATTGAACTCAATGGCCAAGAATACTATATCTCATATTGGAACGAACCTTATCTAATACACATATTTTCTCTGTAAGCTACACCACAGCGTTCTTGCATTTAGGAACACTGGACAGCACTTCAGCATTATATTTGGAGACCATTTTAAACAGCAAAATCACCAAAAAAAAAAACCCAAACCACATAGAGGTGGAAAACATGGCACTAAACAGACCATGAAAAGGAAACTCGTTTATAACATGAGAGCTAAAACAACAAGGCAGAGAGTCACTGTGTTTGACATCAGCTAGGAAGTGTTCATCTAGACACTCAAATTTTTTGCCACTCTGCACATGACCATGAATGACCCCAAAAGCACCACGAGCATTGATTTTGGGATTACAAATAAATTTTAGCAAGTGGGCACACTCACAAATATAGAATCTGCAAATAATGAGGATCAACTGTACTTTTAAAAATGTAGATCAATCTGCTTCTTAAAGCAGGCCTTCCACATAAGCTAATCATTGAAACTAAGGCCATTTGTTTTCATAAAGTTGGCCAAGAAATTAATTGAGAATAATGTGGTGGTGAAAAATGCAGACTCTAGAGGCAGTCAGTGTGAGTCAGAATCCCTGCTCCACCACATACTAACCATGAAACCAGGGGTGACCAGAGGTTACTAAAAGTTACTAAACCTCTCTATACTTCAGCTTCTTTAGCTAAAAAAAAAAGGTAAGAATGATGTTGTGAGGATTAATTAAGAACACAGTAGAGGCAACCAATTTTATAGGTTTATAAAATGGGAGAAAATATCTGCGAATCATATATCTGATAACGGGTTAACATACAGAATACATAAAGAACTCACACAATTCAACAACAACAAAAAAATTTTTTTAAATGGGCAAATGACTTGAGTAGACATTCTCCAAAGAACATACACAAATGGCCAATAAGCATATGAAACGATGCTCAACATCACTAATTATTAGGGAAATTCAAATCTAAACCGCAATGAAATACCACCTCACACCCATTAGGATGGCTACTACCAAAAACAATAGAAAATAACAAGTGTTGGCAAGGATGTGGAGTAATTGGAACCCCTTGGGCACTCTTGGTGGGAATGTAAAATGGTGCAGCCACTACGGAAACAGTATTGTGGTTCCTCAAAAAATTAAAAATAGAAATTACCATATGATCCAGCAATTCCACTTGTAGGCATATAGTCAAAAGAACTGAAAGCAAGTTTCCGAACAGATATTTGTACACCCATGTTCATAGCAGCATTATTTACAACAGCTAAAAGGGAGAAGCAACACAAGCGTCCATTGTCGGATGAGTGGATAAACAAAATGTGGTATATACATACAATAGAATATTATCAGCCTTTGAAAGGAAGGAAACTCTGACACATGCTACAACATGGATGAACCTTGAGGACATTATGCTAAGTGAAATAAGCTGGTCACAAAAAGACAAATACTACATGATTCCACTTATATGAGGTACTTAGAGTAATCAATTCATAGACAAAGAGTAGAATGGCGGCTGCCAGGGTTGGGGTGAGTGGGAAATGGGGAGTTTTTGTTTAAGAGATATAGAGTTTCAGTTTTGCAAGATGAAGTGTTTGGAGACTGGTTGCACAAAAATGTGAATGTCCTTAACACTACAGAACTTTACACTTAAAAATGGTTATGATGGTAAATTTTACATTATGTATATTTTACCAGAATTAAAAATAAAAACTTTTAGTTTAAAAAAAAAGGAATACAATAGTATTAGCACAATACTTGGCACATAATAAGCATTCAATAAACATTAGCCATTGCTGTGGTTTTTGCTCTTTTTATGATTTTTTGTGTGTGTGTGAGGAAGATCAGCCCTGAGCTAACATCCATGCCAATCCTCCTCTTTTTTGCTGGGGAAGACTGGCCCTGAGCTAACATGTGTGCCCATCTTCCTCCACTTTATGTGGGACACCACCACAGCATGGCCTGACAAGCGGTGTGTCAGTGCATGCACGGGATCTGAACCCGGGCCTCCAGCAGCAGAGCGCACGCACTTAACCGCTATGCCACAGGGCTGGCCCCTTATGATTTTTTTAAAAACCTACATTGAAGAAAAGAACCAAAAGTCCTTCAATGTGTGAATGGTTAAACAAACTATGGTACATCCATACCATAGAATAAAACTCAACAATTTTAAAAATGAATTAACAACAACTTGGATGGATCTCACGGGCATTATGCTGAGTGAAAAAAACACCCATTCCCAAAAGTCACATATTAAATAATTCCATTTCCATAACATTTTCAAAATGACAAAATTAAACTGATGGGGAACAGATAAATGGTTGCCAGGGTTAGGGAAGGGTGTGACTTTAAGGGGCCAGTACAAGGGAATATCTTTGGGATGATGAAAATGTTCTGTAATCTGACTTTGGTGGTGGTTTCACAGGATAAATTTTAATTTCTTAGAACTGTAATCCAAAAAGAAAAGTGGATATAATGTAAAACCTGGTGAAATCAAAATAAGATCTACAGTTTAGCAATAGTGTTGTCAATTTAATGGTTTTGATAATTGTACAGTTATCACTGGGAAACCACTATTTTTGCAACTTTTATGTGAGTATAAAATTATTTCAAAATGACAAGTTTAAAGAAACAAACAAGGGGGAAAAAAAAAAAGAAAGAAAGAAAACTACATCCAAGGCTCTCTCTTTATGTTAAATAAGAAATTAGCCAGATAAAGGCAAGGTGTTGATGGAAGTGAAGGAAAAATACACAGCAGGTAAATAAACTTATAATGAGTTTTAACATATGTGGGAAGGTTTCTGAAAAACCTCTGCATCACTCATTATTACTAATGGCACTGTATAACCATACCAATTGCCAGATGATTAAACTTTAAATCTCACAGCAAGTATTCAAAAAATGTATTAAAAACTTTTACTATAGTTTTATTGGATTTTTTTATTTGAGAAGGAAGTAACAGGATGTAATAAATGCCATATGTTCTCATTATGTACTCCAGGTACCTTGGAAAATTATAATACGCCATACTCTTGGACTACCAGGATGAAGAGATTTCATTCTCTTCCAGCCCAGAGCAGACTATTATGCAAATTCAATACCATTGGATGATTCACTAGGAGGACTCACAGCACTCAGTATATAGTCACCATCGTAGCTACAATTTATCAGAGTGAAAGGATACAAAGCATAATCAGGAAAGGGAAAAGGTGCTTGGTGGGGGAGTTTGGAGGAAACCAGGCAAAGCTTCCAAGGTAGAAGGACTGGGCTCTGGGGTCAGAGGTCAGGGAGAAGAAGAGTCTGCCAGAAAACTGAACAAGGCCATCCAATGGAATCAAAGGAAAACCAGGAATGAGCTATCTGGAAGGAAGTGAAAAAAAGTGTATTTAGAAAAAGAGAGTGACCAGCTATATGAAATGCTCCTGACACATCATAAAGAATGAAGACTTGGGGGCACAAGCTCCATCTGGAGACATACCCAAGCACAGAAATCAATAGGTTAACCAACAAGTAAGTGATCTTTTGCACACATTTTGCATCAGCCAGTTCAAAAGGGGTCATGAGGAGAGAAAATCGGATGGGAAGATCTGCTTAACAGCCAAAGGGGTCTCTTTCATCTCATGCAGACAGAAGAGAAAACTTCATGGGGCCTGCCTAGAGAACATATTAAACACTCAACCAATGGTGAAAGAAAAGAGTTTTTTCCATCAATTCTATTGAATGATATATTAAAAAATCAAAATGCTTATATAAGTGACCACCAGAGACATAGCTACAGTTTAAATATAAACACACATGACTGAACCAGGTGAAAATAGCTAATATGTGAAAATCACCTTAAAAACCTTTATTGGAGCCCGGCTGCACGGCCAAATGGTTAAAGTTCCACCTGCTCCACTTCGGAGGCCCGGGTTCGCAGGTTCGGATCCCGGGTGCGGACTTACTCCATTCACCAGCTATGCTGTGGTGGTGTCCCGTATATAAAGTAGAGGAAGACTGGCACAGATGTTAGCTCTGGGCTAATCTTCCTCTGAAAAAAAAAGAGGAAGATTGGCAACAGATGTTAGCTCAGGGTGAATTTTCCTCAGAAAAGGAAAAAAAAACCTTTGTTAGTGAACAAATTTTTTCAGCTTGCTAGAATAAAGGGGGAAAAAAACCTCCAATATGAAAAGCTAACTCTAGAACATTTTCTGTAAATGGAAATGTTCTACCTCAAGCACTAACTTCTCACGGACTTCCATCATAAAACTGAAAAAGAACACAGGCAACTTTTAGTTTCTTCCTCTTCCTCCCACTCTATCAATTTCTCCCTAGTCACCCACCACTTCATTAGCTCCTGAAAGCCCTCCTTTCCTAGATTGTTTAGCTCCTTGCTACCCAAAGTGTAGTCCCTGGACATGCAGCATCAACATCACCCAAGAGCTTGTTAAAAATGCAGAATCTCGGGGCATGCCAGTGGCGCAAGTGGTTAAGTGCACGTGCTCCGCTGCGGTGGCCCAAGGTTCGCCAGTTCAGATCCCGGGCGCGCACCACTGCACCTCTTGGCAAGCCATGCTGTGGCGGTGTCCCATATAAAGTGGAGGAAGATGGGCACAGATGTTAGCCCAGGGCCAGTCTTCCTCAGCAAAAAAAAAAAAAAAAAAAAAAAAAAAACTAGGAGGACTGGCAGATGTTAGCACAGGGCTGATCTTCCTCACAAAAAAAGAAAGAAATGCAGAATCTCGGCCCGGCCCCAAACAACATTCCCAGGTGATTCAGATGCACCTGAAAGTTTGAAAAGCACTGGTTGGACTGATACCTGATAGCCTAAGTGGATGTTTTCTTAAAGCATGGCTCTACCCTCCCCCTTCCTTTTTCTTGGGACCTCTACCACCAGTTACCTTTTCAAAGCTTGAAAAAGAGACTTATTTTTCAAATCAAAGAGTTTTAATAGCTAGAAGGTACTCATCAATCAGCTGGTCCTCTCATTCTGTAGGAGAGGCCCAGAAAGGTTCTATGACTTCCCTAAATCACACAGCTAATGGCAAAAACTTGCTTCTGCATACCCTGGTCTCTAGATCCTTGTCTTGTTAAACTGCCACTGCCTGCATTTAATATCCAAAAAATTGAAAAAGCATGAGTCAGTAAAGGGATTTTTTTTGTTTTGCTTTGTTTTAATTTTTAAAGGGAGGAGGGGGCTAATTTTAAACCTAGGTACAAAAAAATGGCTCTTCCTTAGACTACCACAGCTACCTTAATTATTTCAGATCAAATGAATTTCATACCAGGACAAAACATAAGGTAATGCATAGCAAAATTGCATAAACTCCACTACATCAAAATCCTGCATATTGGTTCCCCCATGTCCCAGGTGGTATTGTGTACAATTGTGGACAATAATTTATTGAACAATAAGGACTTACATCTTTTAAAAACTTAATAAACAATAAGAAAACCAACAATTTGGGCTGATGGTCAGTAGCCAGTATGTGTTTCCCAAGTGCCTCTCTCTCCAATTTCAAAGTCAGAAGCAGAGGAAGTAGCATAGCCCATTCCCAAGAATTAAAAAACCATGAACGCTCATCTGTGCTATGTTGCTGTGGGAGATCAAAATTGGCCACCCTGAAATATGTCTCTTTACCTCAATTATTTTCTCTGACGGACATTTGACCTCCCCCAAACTGCCGAAAGAATTTAACATAGAAGACCTGTTTCAGGAAGGAGCCACTATCAGATGATGGCTGTAATATAATGTAAAATAGATGTTACAATAGGAAAGGCACCAACAAGCCCATCTTATCAAAAATTCTGTCTCTCTCAGGCCACATTCTCTAGGTGGCCCTGCAAAGAGTTGCCAGACAAACATTACATTTATAAGGGAAATCTCCATTTGTAAAGGTATCTCCCTCTCTGTATTGGGAAGGGGGGGGATGGCCTTATCTGTGGAAACTCATCAGAACGGAAGGAGAGGACTTAAATCTGCATACCCTTGATTACTGTAATTTCTGTCTCCCTTCTGTTTCCCTCCCCACCCCCAACATCTTCCTTTGTCTTTAGCTGAAGATGGTATTTAAGATGAGAATCTCTGTCATTGTGTTGAGAAACTCAGTTTCCCTGGTTTCTCCCATGTATACATGTTATTAAACTTGGTATTATTTTCTCCTGCTAACCTGTCTTTTAATTATTTGGCCAGCCATAAGAACCTTAAAGGAAAGAGCGGAGGGTGATTCTCCCTCTTCCCCAACACTGGCATACCATTAATTTATTTTTCTAAAAATTGGTGAATTTTAAAATGACAACTTAGGACAATAGATTTCAAAAGGGAATTCCTTTCCACTTTGGCATCAAAGATGGATTTGATAGCAAGTCTAAACAATTTAAGGTTGCTGGATATCCCTTTGGCTCAAACAAATAAAGCATACCTACAAAAAATTTCTCTTTGCACATAGCAGTGTTGTTCCTGTAGGGGAGGAAGGCAATTCCTCTCCTCACTCTAGGTCCTTCTGGCTAGCCTAAGAATTAAATTGACATGAGACAGAATAACAGGAGAAAATCAAACAAAGCTTTATAAAATGTATACATGGGAGGAACACAGGAAAACTGAGCAACTCACCAGAATGGCTGAGGTAGCCACCTTAAATACCATCTTCAGCTAAAGACAATGGAGGACATTGGGGGAGGGGGAGTCAGTTATGGGAGATTACCAGAAAAAGCACAGTAAAAAAGAGTAAGGTTATTATTCAGATTTAAGTCCTTGCCTTCTGCACTGATAAGAGTTTCTAGAGATAAGGTCATCCCCCTCTTCCTGGTACAGAGAGGGAGATATATTTACAAATGGAGATTTCCCTCACAAATGTAAATGTTTCTTACAAAGGGTAACTTCTACTTGGTTTTCAGAGCTTTTCCCATGTCTGCTGTTTTTTAAAAAATAACCAGCCAAAAATAATCCTTATGCCAAAAAAGACACATCTTGAGGTGGCAAATTCTGCTCCCCTACATTCCTAAGAAGCTTGTATATAATCACTTTTTTACTTACTCTTAAATAGTCTTACAGACACTAGAGAACCTCGATATCTAATGGAACTCTGACCAAATCTTTTGATAACATAAGTATTTGTCCCATAACCATTATGCTATGCAATTTAAAGTTTCAGAGGATTCCACTTTTGGCAGGACATTTGAGAAACTCCACAGACTCACTCTCCAGTGAAACTGGTGAAAATTATTTTTAAAAACAACCATTTAAAGTCTCTGAAAATTTTCCTAAGAGCACACGGCAAATAAAGAAACATTAAAAATCTACTAAAACTCAATAAGAACAGTAAGAGTCTGTAGTATTTAAACCAAGATTCACTCCTTCTCTCCCCATTCCTGGCTCAGCAAGATGGAAACTCCACTCCAGACTAGTACAGCCAAGAATAGGGGCACCCTCTTCCCACAGCTCCCAGTCAGAGAACTATCTTCCCAGGAGGGGCAGCACATCAGCATTATTCATCCTGCTCCCAGCTATCTGTTGCTGACTAAAGAAGAAAGAGAAAATCTAAATAGAACTATAATAAGTCAAGAGATTGAATTAATAATCAAAAATCTACCCACAAAGTAAAGACCAGGCCCAGAAGGTGAATTCTACCAAACATTTAAAAAAAAAAATTAATACCAATTCTTCACAAACTGCTTTAAAAAAACAAAAAATGAAGGAATACTTCCCAACTCATTCTATGTGATATTTGGTATTATATTGATAACAAAACTAGACAAAAATAAGAAAAGAAAACCAGACCAATATCTCTTATGAATATGGATGCAAAAATCCTCAACAAAACACTAGCAAAACAAATCAAGCAAGATATAAAAAGAATTATACACCAGGACCAAGTGGGATTTACCCCAAGAATGCAAGGTTATTTTAACATCCAAAAATGAATTAAGGTAATACACCATATCAATAAAATCAAAATTAAAAACGACCTGATTGGGCCGGCCTCATGGTGTAGCAGTTAAGTGTGCGCACTCCACTGCTGGTGGCCTGGGTTCAGATCCCGGGCGCACACTGATGCACCACTTGTCAGGCCATGCTGTGACGGCATCCCATATAAAGTGGAGGAAGATGGGCACAGATGTTAGCCCAAGGCCAGTCTTCCTCAGCAAAAAGAGGAGGATTGGCATGGATGTTAGCTCAGGGTTGATCTTCCTCACACACAAAAAAAAAAAAAAAAAAAAAAAAAAACACCTGAAAAAGCATTTGACAAAATCAAACCCTTTTTCATTATAAAAACACTCAACACACTAGGAGTAGAAGGGAACTTCCTCAAACTGATAAAAGACATCTACGGAAAACCCACAGCTATATCACACTTAATGGTAAACAACTGGATGCTTTCTCTCTAAGATCAAACACAAGAGTAGGATGTCTGCATTTACCACTTCTATTTGACATTGTGCTGGAGGTTGTAGCTCAGGCAATTAGGTAAGAAGAAGAAATTAAAGCCTTCCAGATTGGAAACGAAAAAGTAAAACTATCTTGGGGCTGGCCAGTGGAATAGCGGTTTAGTTCGCGCACTCTGCTTCATCGGCCCGGGGTTCGCAGGTTCGGATCCTGGGCACAAACCTACTCACCACTCATCAAGCCATGCTGTGGCGGTACCCCACATACAAAACAGAGGAAGATGGGCACAGATGTTAGCTCAGGCCTAATCTTCCTCAGCAAAAAGAGGAGGATTGGCAATGGATGTTAGCACAGAGCCAGTCTTCCTCACACACACAAAAAAGTAAAACTATCTTTACTCACAGATGACATGATCTTGTATATAGAAATCCTAAGGAGGGCCAGCCCAGTGGCATAGCAGTTAAGTGCGCGCGCTCCGCTGCTGGCGGCCCGGGTTCAGATCTCGGGCACACACCGACTCACTGCTTGTCAGGCCATGCTGTGGCGGCATCCCATATAAAGTGGAGGAAGATAGGCACAGATGTTAGCCCAGGGCCAGTCTTCCTCAGCAAAAAAAAAAAGAGGAGGATTGGCATGGATGTTAGCTCAGGGCTGATCTTCCCCACAAAAAAAAAAAAAAAGAAATCCTAAGGAATTCAGTAAAAAATTATTAGAGCTAATAAACAAGTTCAGCAAGGTTGAAGGATACAAGATCAATATACAAAAACCAATTGCATTTCTATACATTTGCAATGAACAATCCAAAAATGAAATTAAGAAAACATTTGTACTTACAATAGCATCCAAAAGAATAAAATACTTAGGAATAAATTTAACAAAATAAGTGTAAAACATATACTCTGAAAACTATAAAACATAGTCAAAAGAAATCAAAGAAAATCTAAATAAATGGGAAAACATCTCATGTTCATGGATCGGAAGTCTCAACATTGTTAAGATGGCAATACTTCCCAAATTGATCTACAGATTGAATGCAATCCCTATCAAATTCCCATATGGCTTCTTTGTACAAATTGACAAACTTAATCTGAAATTCACACAGAATTGCCAGGGACTCAGAATAGCCAAAACAATCCTAAAAAAGAAGAACAAAGTTGGAGGACTCACACTTCCCAATTTCAAAATTTACTACAAAGCAACAGTAATCAGGACAGTATGGCACTGGCATAAGGATAGACATATAGAGAAATGGAAAAGGATTGAGAGTCCAAAAATAAACACAAACATCTATGGTCAACTGATTTTGACAACGATGCTAAGCCCATTCAATGGGGAATTGCAACAAATGATTCTAGGACAATTGGACAGCCACGTGCAAAATGAAGTTGGACCCTTACCTCAAACCATATAAAAAAATTAACTCAAAATGGATCAAAGACCTATTGTAAGCTAATGTATTTGTTGTTATTAGTGCCTTCGAGCCTAGTGACCCTGTGTACAGCAGAGTGGAACCCTGCTTGGTCTTTTTTGCACTATCCTCTTAACTTCCGGTGCTATATCAGACAATGCTCCACTGCTATTCATAGGGTTTTCATGGTCAATTTTTCAGAAGTGGGTGGCCAGGTCCTTCTTCCTAGTCTGCCTTAGTCTGGAAGCTCTACTGAAACCAGTCCACCATGGGTGACCCTGCTAGTATTTGAAATATCGGTGACATAGCTTTCAGCATCATAGTAACACGCAGCCGCAACCGACAGACAGATGGTGTGGTCCCCTGACCAGGAAATGAATTTGGGGCAATGAGAGCACCGAATCTTTACCACTAGACCACCAGTGCTGTTAAGCTAATGTATAGCTAAAACTATAAAACTTTTATAAGAAATTCTTAGAAGAATTCTTAGAAGAAAACTGAAGAGTAAATCTTCATGACATCAGATTTGGCAATAAATTATTAAATTTGACCCCAAAAGCATGAGTAACAAAAGAAAAAATAGATAAAGTGGACTTCGTCAAAATTTAAAACTTTTATGCTTCAAAGGACACAAATAGGAAAGTGAAAAGATGACCCATATAATGGGAGAAAATATTAGCAAATCATTTCTCTGGTAAGGGATTTGTATCCATAATATACAGAGTACTCTTATGACTCAATAATAAAAAGATAATTAAAAAAGGAGCAAAGGATCTGAATATATATTTCTCCAAGTAAGATATACAAATGGCCAATAAGCACATGAAAAGACGCTCAGCATCATTAGTCATCAGGGAAATGCAAATCAAAACTACAATGAGATACCACTTTGCACCCACTATGATGGCTAGAATCAAAAGTCAAATAGAGGGCCAGCCCCAGTGGCCTAGTGGTTAAGTTTGGCAGGCTCTGCTTCTGCGGCCTGGGGTTTGGTTCCTGGGAGTAGACCTACACCACTCATCTCAGTGCCCATGCTGTGATGGCGGCTCACATACAAAATAGAGGAAGACTGGCAACAGATGTTAGCACAGGATGACTCTCCCTCAGCAAAAAAAAAGTCAGACAGAAACAAGTTTTGGCAAAGATGTGGAGAAATCAGAACACTCATACACTGCTGGTGGGAATGTAAAATGGTGCAACCACTTTGGAAAATGATGTGGGAGTTCCTCAAACACTTAAACATAGAGTGATCATATGATCTAGCAATTCCACTCCAAGGTATCTACCCAAGAGAAATGAAAACATATGTCCACATAAAAATTTATACATGAATGTTTATAGTAGCATTATTCATAATATCTAAAAGGTGGAAATGACCCAAATGTCTATCAACTTATGAAAATATAAACAAATGTGGCACATTCACAAAATGAATATTATTCAGCAATAAAAAGGAATGAAGTACTGATATATGCTACAACATGGATGAACCTTGAAAACATTATGCTAAGAGAAAGAAGACAATCACAAACAACTACATATTTCATGATTCCATTTACATAAAATGTACAGAATAGGGAAATCCATAAAGATAGAAAGTAAATTAGCAGTTGCTTAGGTCTGGTGGGGAGGAAAAGACAGGAGAGTTATGGACAGAGGTAATGAAAATATTCTAAAATTGGCTGTGGTGCAACTGATGGTTGCATATATCTGTGAATATATGAAAAATAATTGAACTGTACACATTAAATGGGTAAATTGTATGATATGTGACATATTTCAATAAAGCTTTTATTTTTTTTAAGAGTAAATGGTGATGGATACATGGGGCATTGTTTTACTATTCCTTATGCTTCTGTTTATGTTTAAAATTTCCCATAATAAAAAAGAATAAAATAAAGTTTCACTTTTTTTTTAAAGTAGGATACTCTTGTATTTTGGCCACATTTACCACCCTACCAGAAGAACAGTAAGTTAGCAAATTAAATTCAGAAGGTTAGCAAAATAAATTCTACCCTTTCTCCTGGAAGGACATGTCACCCCATTGAGAGAAAGAAAAATTAACCATAAATTAAGAGTTAAATAAAATGCTAATTCATTTTCCAAGTTCAGAAAAATAATAGGCCTTGCCTCTAAGATATTAAGGTAAGCAGTCGGTTGGGGGAGACCAGTTACTAGCAGGTTAGGAAGAAGGAAGGTAAGGAACAATAGAAATAGGGCATTTTTCAGTCATGAAACCTGGCTTTTCTGTTACAAAAACAAATAAAAAGTATTCCAAATAACAAAAAACTAAATACGTATTAATCGATATTCTATTTGGTTTAGTTAAATGTCTTGAATTAAAACAAGAATTTTCATTTTATCCACTCTTCATTCAATGTTGATTTCCAGCTCCTCAGTGATTCTCTGTTTTTAAGTAAATGAAAAACAAAAATCAGTTTTTCAATGGCTATCATCTCCCTTTACTAGAAATGAAAATAATAGCTAACATTTACTAACCATTTATTAAGTCCCAGGCAGTGTTCCAAGTGCTTTGCAAGTATTCTATTTTAATCTTCATAACAGAACTACAGAGCAAATCATAGGTACTATTCATCAGGCATCCCTGAATACAGAGAGGTTAAGAAACCTGCCCAAATGGTTACAACTAGTAAGTGGTAGAAGTAGCACCCAGGGGCCGGCCAGTGGTGTAGCACTTAAGTGTGCACGCTCCGCTGCGGCGGGAGCCCAAGGTTTGCAGGTTTGGATCCCGGGCGCACACGGATGCACCACTTGTCAAGACATGCTGTGGTGGCATCCCATATAAAGCAGAGGAAGATGGGCACAGATGTTAGCCCAGGGCCAGTCTTCCTCAGGAAAAAGAGGATGATTGGCATTGGATGTTAGCTCAGGGCTGATCTTCCTCACCAAGAAAAAAGAAGTAGCACCCAGGGCCGGCCCCGTGGCTTAGCGGTTAAGTGCGCACACTCCGCTACTGGCGGCCTGGGTTCGGATCCCAGGTGCACACCGACACACCGCTTCTCCGGCTGTGCTGAGGCCGCGTCCCACGTACAGCAACTAGAAGGATGTGCAACTATGACATACAACTATCTACTGGGGCCTTGGGGAAAAAAAAAAAAAGGTGGAGGATTGGCAATAGATGTTAGCTCAGAGCCTGTCTTCCTCAGCAAAAAGAGGAGGATTAGCATGGATGTTAGCTCAGGGCTGATCTTCCTCACAAAAAAAAAAAAAAAAAATAGCACCCAAAACCAGGCTGTCGACTCCAGAACCCTAAACAAGTACAGCCACCCACAAAGGCTAAATAGCTATAACTCTGTTAATATTAATTCTAATCATTGCAAGTTCAAACTAGAGGAAACTACTTCACACGTTTAAGTAAATTGTTAAAGGATAATTAGAAAATAATAATTTGAAGGTTTTAACAGGTGCATACCTATAAATAGCCATAAAAGATTGATTTCTTATGCCTTATTAGAATAATAAATAGGAGATAATCTCTTTATTCCCTAAGCTCCAGAAATTCTCTTCCGCACTTATCACTTTTTTTTTTAATAATTTTATTTATTTATTTTTGCCCCAAAGCCCCAGTAGATAGCTGTATGTCATAGCTGCACATCCTTCTAGTTGCTGTATGTGGGACGCGGCCTCAGCATGGCTGGAGAAGCGGTGAGTCGGGGTGCGCCCAGGGTTCAGAACCCGGGCCGCCAGTAGCAGAGCGCCCGCACTTAACCGCTAAGCCACGGGCCGGCCCCGCACCTATCACTTGACACTTTCTTTTTTGTTTTTAATACTTACTTATGTACATGTTATCTTCCAGACTAAGTTTACTCAGATTTAGTTTTCATTTAAGACGCAGATGTTTTAACACCTCATTGGCCTAGTCCTACAATTTGGAAGGATGACTAGAAGAACGGCAGGAATGTTTTATAACAACTTCATGTGTTTCAATAATTTTTGATAAATATTTGCAAGTCTTTATTCTGAGGGATAAGACTTGCTACACACATCAAAGGGTGTAAAACTTTAAAAATTACTATACACTATTGATATTGGATTTTTTTCCCTTCAATGAATGTTTCCATCAAGAAGTTGTATCATAAACATAAGTGTATAGTTGTAATTTAAGGACAACAATTACACATAATTACACAAAATGAAAAATTCCTTAAACTCTAATAAATAACTTGTAAATTATTTACAAAATTTTTTAAAAGTTTCTTTTTTAAAATTCTTCTAAATAATGGTTCAGTCTATTTACCAAAAACAAAAAAATCTAAGCAATTACTCTCTTTACATATTTCTAACAAGTTAGAAAATCTCTCCCTCCCTGAATGCTGGCAGACTTTAGTTAGGACCCATAGTTCTCTTCCCAGCATCTTCAAGTTGTGTATGTGTGTGATACGGTTTCATTTTTAAAATAAAAGTGAGATGGCCAAAAAACTATGAATTTCTCAAGGAAACTGAAGTCAAATGCAGGACTTGACTGGGGAAAGGAGATGCTGATAAAATCAGCTCAGTTCATCTAAACTGCTGTGGTCTGCAATGTAAAGAGAGAAGCACTAATCCTATTGCAAGAAGGAATTAGAGGGTATTAGCACATGCATCCTACTTCAGTCATAGGCTGAGAACTGCTTGGACCATTTGCTCACAAGACTGGTTGAAGCATCACAGGAGGAAGATGCTCTTGCACCACGTGACATTCCTAAATGGAATCTATAAAAATTCTTAGCATCCTTTCTCGAAAATGTTCACAGGATCTCACACACATTATGCCGGTAGTTGTGTTTTGTTTTGTTTTGTTTTGTTTTTAATGCAAACATCCTTACTAAGAAACCTAACACCCTATATCCTCAAAACTATTACATGGCATCAGAAGATCAATCTTGCCCACAAAATAAACCACCGAAAGGGCATTCGTGCACCTGGTGTTTAATTTCAGACATACTTACTTACCTGTTGCCGAATTAGGTGGTCCTACCCCACCTTTCTTCGAACTCTCTTTCCACAGATTTCCCTTTAAGAACCTGCCAGGGTCCCAGGGCTGGAACGACGAGAGCAAGAACAGAGGGTGGAGAGAAAAGCAACCCTTAAGCTTCACTACTCTCTCTTGTTCTCCTGCTCCAACTTGTTCCACATCCCAGGCAAAGACAGAGCCTCACCAGGTAGCACCACCAGCTCCACAGAGTCGGAGCGATCCCCCTGAGGAGTTCCCCTGCATCCCTCTCGTCACTCCCGGAGGCAAGCAGGGGAAACGGTATCAATCTCTCGGAAAAGACCAGGCAGGCGAGAACAACGGCAAGTCCTGCTGCTCACAAATAGGAGGAAATGATGAAGGAGGCAGTGAGAGATGTAGCAGAAAAAGGACAGCAGCGGCGGAAGGGACACCTCCCCACTCCCGCCTAAGTCCAAGCCATCTTCGCCCTGTTGTCATAGCACTTTACAACGAACGCTACTGCGCAAGTCAGATGGCTGAGCCCCGATGCCTTCTGGGGGCTGTAGTCCAGAGTGGCTGAGGACAGTAGAAGGCGGAGGACTTTTTCTGAGTGGGCCGTGGTTGGAATCAGATTTCTACTGGGCGAGGCTGGAATGAACCACAGCCTGATCCTCATTAGCAGAGAGACATAATTAATACAATTCGGACCCAGGCTCTGAGGAAGACCCGCCTCTGACTTCGCCCGGGCCGCAGGCCACGCCGCTCCCGCCCCTTCCCGTCCCCGCCCCTTTGCCTTCGTGGGTGGGGCTTTCCGCGGGGGCGGGGCTCGCGCAGTGGGAGCCGGGCGTCAGCGCTTCGCTGGCGCGCGCTCCGGAGGCCCGCTGACCCGGGGAGCGGGTGGACCCGACGGCGGTGGCGAGGGTGGGCGCGGTAGCCAGCGCCAGTGTGTGCGCCCTGGTGGCGGGGGTGGTGCTGGCCCAGTACGTATTCATCTTGAAGAGGAAGACGGGGCAGAAGACCAAGATCATCGAGATCTTGGGGCATTTGAACAGTTTCCACGTGTTTTTTTAATCTTTGCTTTGACATTCCCTGTAGGTATAATACCCAGTCAGTCAGCAACCTTGAAACTTTTGTTCTTACTTTTTTCACTGGGTTTTAGCTTAGGCTATAAATTTCTTGTTTTTCACTATCAACTTACATTCCCTCTAGAAAATGTAATTCTAAATTATTACATTTCTTAAAGATAAAAAGAATTTCATGAAAATCATCAATACTATTAATATTAATTAATTAATATTGATATTAATCTGTCACAACATTGGTTATAAAAAATAAAAAAGGAAATTACTTGGATTGCCGATTAAAATTCAAATTATTGAAACATTTTGACTAGAAAAAAGTTCATAATATAGCTGAGAAAAAGTCTAAAAAACATACCATTTGATATTTTTATAAGCAAAAAACACTGGAAGGAATTTTCACAAAAATATTAACAGTGATCATTAAAGGGACTCAGGAGCAATTTAATTTTTCCTTTGCATTTTCAATGTTTTCTAGTATTTATTCAATAGCCATGTATTACCTTTGTAATTAGAATAAACATTTTAAAAATAATAGAATAATAGAGTAAAATACTGTATGAAAATTATCATGATTTATTAATTTATATTTCAACCTTATAAGAAATGTATCTGCTTAATTTAAAAAAATCTGTGTGACAGGAGAAGCTTCTGAAAGTTTGTGGTAGCCAAATTCAACCTATTTCAGTGACACTGTGGGATAGTATGAAGAATACTATGTGCTGGAAAACCTAAGATAATTTATCATTTGTAGCATGAGAAGTTTATTTTCAACAGCTGGTGCCAGAATTCCTCTTAATGAATGTGGTAGTTTACAAAAATGGCTGTAGTTTTTTTTCCGTCTTTGCACATTTCTTTGCAATGTGACTTTGCAGCCCTTAATCTGAATTTATGCTTATGACTTGCTTTGGCCAATGAGATGTTAGTAAACATGATGAAAGCAAAACCTCTAAAAATGCTTATGGGGCCAGCCTAGTGGCCTAGTGGTTAAGTTCACCTGCTCCGCTTTGGTGGCCCAGGGTTCGCAGGTTTGGATCCCGGCACAGACCTAAGCACTGCTCATCAAGCCATGCTGTGGCAGCGTTCCATATACAAAACAGAGGAAGATGGGCCCAGTTGTTAGCTCAGGGCTAATCTTCCTCGGCAAAAAGAGGAAGATGGGCAATGGATGTTAGCTCAGGGCCGATCTTCCTCGCCAAAAAAAAAAAAAAGAAGAAGAAAGAAAAGTGCTTATGTCTTGGGGCTTCCCCTCTTGTGCTTCTCTTGGAAATACTGCAAACACTTCCATGTGAGTGATTTGTAGAAGCCTGCTGGATGATGAGAAACATTTTGTCAGGCCATCGCCATTGCCCCACAGGACACATGAGTGAAGCCATCCTAGACCAAGCAACCCCAGTAGAGCCACCCGCGAACTGCAGAGATCCGTCAAGCCACTCCAGAGCAGAACTGCCCACCCAACCCATGTTATTTTTTAAAACTTATACATATTAGAGACATAAGGGACTGTACCCATCATCAAGACCATTTATTTATTGAGCCAAGTACTCAATAAATATAATACGCGCCAGGCACTATGCTAAGCATGTTAGATCATTTAATATTCAGTACACAGATCTCAATCATTTTTTGCCTTAACTCATTGGACAAAATTAATTTATAAAGAAATAATACCCTAACTTACTTATATGTGATGCCCTCTGATATTTCTACCTTATATTCTTTTCTATTTCATTGTTTAAAATTTGCTGGCAATTCCCTAAATTGATTTCACAATCCTCTAATGACTCGACCCACCATTTTGAAAACAATTGATGTAGCACTTATCATCCAAATAAATATTTGTGGAATGAATGAATGTCATATAGGCAGATTTGGCACATCAACAGCTGCAGAATATGTGTAGCGTCACATAGTGTGGTACCATACGGTAGCTAGAGAAAGCCGTTTAAAATTCAGATCTCATAATGACTCTTTCCTACTTCATTTTCCTCATTACCTTCCTACCACACTTAGCTATGAGATCCAGGTACTTCACAGAGTCTGCAAGATCCTGGACAACCTCGTCCTGTGTCCCTCTCTCCAGCCTCATTTCATGGCTCTGCCCCTTGCTCCCCAGACTCCAGCCCCACACTGGCCACCTCTCTCAGTTTCTCCTGTGCATAAAGCCCCTTTCCACGGGTTGCTCTGCCTCCTGGGATGCTTTCCTTTCTTCTTTGCTCCACCAGCTCCTATACATCCTTTAAGTCTCTGCTGATTTGCCCATTCCCATGTGAAGATTTCCTGGCCCACAACTAGAATAGGTACCCCCATATGTCTTCACAGAACTGGTCATAATTGAAATTTTAATATGGGGGTAATCGTTGGTTCAACATTTTTCTTACATAAGCTTCTTGAAGGCAAAGACCTGCTTGTCCCCTGCACTTAGATCATCACTCACATAGGTGGTCTCATTTAGTGTTTGACAAATGAATTAAAAAAATGAATAGATGGATGAACGGCTGAATGTTTTTGAGATTTTTATTACTTCTCTCCTCCACCTTTATAATGTGGGGGATCAGAATTGGACATCTCAAAATATATCTCTTTACCTTGATTATTTTCTCTGAAACTTTGACCTTCCCCCAAACTGCCTAAAAGAATTTAAGATAGGAGGCCCATCCCCAGGACAGGCCAACACCATAGATAACTCTGGGTATCATAGACTGGGAGGGTCCTTGCTAAGCCCATTCTTATCCAAGTTCTGTTTACCAAACATTTACATTTGTAACGGAAATTTCCATTTGTAAAGGTATCTCCCTCTCTGTACTGGGAAGGGGGGGATGACCTCATCTCTAGAAAATTCTCAGTGCTGAAGGTGAGGCCTTAAATCTGCATATAACCTTACCCTTGTTTACTGTGCTTTTCTGGTAATCTCCCATAGCTGACTCCCTCCACCCTCAACACCCTCCTTTGTCTTATGCTATTTAAGAGGAGAACCTCCACCATCTTGTCAAGTTACTCAGTTTCCTTGGTTTTTCCCATGTATATGTTATAAAACTTTGTTTGATTTTCTCCTGCTATTTGGTCTCATGTCAATTTAATTTGTAGCCCAGCCAGAAAGGACCCAGAGTGGGTAGAAAATAGTCTTCCTCCCCTACAATAACCTCATAGCTTCTGGCTCTCCCCAGAGTTCAGATGACTCCATGGTACACGTCAGAGATAAATCTAAGTGATTCACACCAACCAAACTGGACCAGAATTGTTCCTCCCCTCCTGGGGAGCTTTGTTGCTGGCCAAGCTTGCATGCCTGAAGCCCACTACCCTTAATAGGTGGATTCTTGCTCAGGAGGCTCCATAGGCCCTGACACAATCAGGATCCAGGAGGTCCCATCTCAAATATGGGCAAGACTTGCTCTAACGTGTGATAAATAAATGACAGGCAGCAGGATATTGGAGTATATGAGGAAGACATTTGGTGTAAAACTAATTTGGCCTGAAATTGTTTTTCCAAAAGGGACTGACGTGGCCATTGAGCTTGCATTGTATATCTGCTTTAAGTATTTACTATGTCCCAAAGATAAGAACAATGCCCTTAAAGATAAGGATGTAACTTCCCCCATATCTGCATTTCCTTAAGGATAAGCATCTCTCCCTAAACTGAGGATTGATCGCTGACCTGCTGTGCTCACCTTGTGACCACCCACCTCGAGACCACAGACCTGCTGTGTTCACCAAATTGCTGTGCTGACAAAGCAATTTCATGACTATAGTAAAAGGGACACTGCAATCATATGTGATACATGCTCTTTGACGGTATATAACCACTCTGTATACCCCTACTTCTTTGGAGTGCTCCATTCCTTTCTAGAAGGACTCTTCTGCGCTATTGGGTCCTCAGAATTGGCTCATAATAAATTCACCCCAATTTTGATTTATAGATTGGTTATGGCTTATTTGCATCAACACGTGGAATCGTACCCATAGCCGGAGCTTCCACACAGGCTGGGATCTGGGACTCCACTGTTCAGAGGGCTGAGCTGTTGAGGTTCCCAGTACTCTCACCTCCCCACATGTGATCACTGTAGGAGGTTACCCTAAACTGTAAGAAGGAAACCTCCCTATGTTTCTAAATAGTGAATTACACTACCCATTTTTTTTCCTTTAGTATCAGGACATCCAAGAAGGTTGATTTTAAAAAGTAACTTTGCAATCATTGTTTCTGACAGACTTCTTAGTCACAGACAACAGAATCCACTCTAGTTGATTTAAACACAAACTAGCTAGTTTCAAGGGAAACAGGTAGTTCATCAAACCTCTAAGAGACCCAGAAAACCAGACTTGGACACCTCACAGCTAGGAACACTGTGGCCACTGCAGTGCAGCAGGGAGAAACATGCAGCCAGACTGTGGGGCTGTTCCAGGGGACACCACCACTGCTGCTGTCACCACCAGGATCCTATGATATGAGGAATGGACACAGGTAACTTTGTTGCACTGCATAGAAGAACCAGACACCCCCTCCTCTGTGGTTGCCCACAGTCCCGTAACGATAATTTTGTTTAGTGAAATCTAGGTCATGTGCAGAACCTGAGCTACAAGGATGTCTGAAAAATGTCATGTTCAACTTTCCAGCTGAGCTAGAAAAGGACTGGAGTGGGTGTCAAATGAGCTCATCCACAGGCATTTAGAAAATTTCACATTCACCTCTATTGTCTTCGTACATCCTATTGCCTGTCGCACCCTTTGAAATCATGAGTGACTAGCCTGTATTGCTACATTTATATAGAAATAAAAGATAATCACTTTCGTTCTTTAAAATATTTTCATTGTAAACACAATGCTATATTTTAAAATAAGTTTATAAGATAAATACCCCTAATCCTACCACCCTAAGACAATGATTGATTTTGGGTTTTTTTTGTGAGCAAGATCATCCCTGAGCTAACATCCATGCCAATCCTCCTCTTTTTGCTGAGGAAGACTGGCCCTGGGCTAACATCCATGCCCATCTTCCTCCACTTTATATGGGACACCGCCACAGCATGGCCTGACAAGCGGTGCGTTGGTGCGCGCCCAGGATCAGAACCTGGGCCGCCAGCAGCGCAGCGCACACACTTAACTACTATGCCACGGGGCCGGCCCCGAGGTTTTGTTTTTTCATATTTGGTCTTCTAGCCTGTCTGCAGATGTTGATTTTTAAGATTTCTGATCATCATGTATATGTATTCTGTTATTTGACTTTTTTACTTATTATTTTATGTCAGTGTTGATATGGATTTATGATATTTAATGACTGTATAATATTCCCTCAGGATATGTTCCATATTTACTTCATCATTCTCCAAATGTTAGATATGTGTTGTTTCCAATTTATAAATATTAGCGCAATAAATATCTTTGTGCAAATAGCTTCTTTCTCCTTTAGTTTATCCTAAGAGGTGAGAATATTAGGTGGAAAGATATATGCTACCAATAATGCATAAATGTAGTGATTACACCACATGGCCATATTGGGTATAATCATTGAAGATTAGAGTAAAATGTTCTCACTTAACACGTGTGATATAGTACATTAATAATACTTTAGCTTGCATATCTTTGATTATTAGTGAGACTGCATATTTTTTGCATGTTGGTTTACCAACCATCTGTATTAAAATTAAAGAGAAAGGAAATAGATGCTAGTAAGAAAAGTCCTCTGGCTACCTAGGAGCTGCAGGGGGCACCATTGTTCAGAGACTGCTCCTCCAATAACAAACCACCCCAAGCCTATTGGCATGAAATAATGAGCATTTTATTATCTCCCAGTGGTTTCTGTGTATCAGGAATTCCTGAAGGCCTTGGTTTAGCGGTTCTGACCCAGGCTCTTTCATGTGATGTCAATCAGACAGACTGGAGCTGACAAGGGGTGAGAGGTGGTTAGGCAGCTGGCCTGGCCTCCCATCTCTCTATTTAGTTTCAGGGCCTCTTCACGTGATCTCTCTTCATGGGTTAGTTTGGGCCTCCTCACAGCATGGTGGCCTCACGGCAGCTGAACAATTTACACTTGCCCCTGAAGACTTCAGGAGGGAATATTTCAAGACAACCAGGTGGAAGCTATGTGACCTGTTCTAACCTCACATGAGAAATAATGCATCTCTTACACTGCTTTCTACTAGTTACAAGCAAGTCACTTCAAGTTTGGCCCAGATACAAGGCAAGGGGCATAGACCCCAACTCTCCATGGGGAAGAGAAGCAAGGTCCCCTTGTAGAAGAACAAGTAAGATGACAGATATTATTGTAGCCACCTTGGAAAATATAACAACACTCTGCCATAATAACTAAAGTTCCAAAAGACTACCTTATAAATCACAATGTCGAGTTATTAATTTATAGTATGAGACACACCTTTCCAATGACCCTGATACTCAGATCTGACCAAAACATCTGCTCATTATCAGGATCTAGTATGAAATAGCCATGGGAATGTTGCTGGCTGAGAACATAATCAGAGCACAGAGGCCTGGCTAGTCTTAAAGCACATTTCCTTTAAGGTGGGACCAAGTTTGGTCAATTTTACCCCTTTCTCCAAATAGTGCACATTTCTGTTACAGAGTTTGGGTTTCTACTAGACAATGCTGGACAAACACTGCCTGATCGCTTTTCCTTGGTTCTCCTTTTCCAGAATCTGTAGACCAACTTCCTTCTGCAACACAATCCCATTACATTTTCTTTGCTTCTAAATCACATCTTCCAGACACTACATCCTCCTTCTTGACTGGATTTGGATGTCTTATAAGGCACTATATAGGACACTTATTGGCCCAGGTAACTTTCATGAATGGCTGGGTCATCCATCCACACAATTCTTATTGGCTTTATTTTTGGAGGAAAAGGTCATTTCCAAGTTCCAGGACATATGTCAGTATAATTTTGTATGACTATGCACAGCTTCTGTATGTCTGTGTTTTCTTGAATAAATTTGAAAGAGCTCCTTATATATGTTAGGCATTAACCATTTGAGTATTTGAGGCAAGTATTTCCCCTTTGCTGTTATTGTTACTTCCTCTGTAGTTTCTTCCATTGTTTCAAAGCTAAAAGAATTACACATCAGATAGTTTCAAAATACAAGCAAATTAAACACCTAACATTTTTGTACCCTGGCTCCACGACTTACTAGTTCTCATCCTCGGGCATGTCACTTAACTCTCTGGGCCTCCTCCTTATCTATAAAATCAGGGTACTACATAACAGCAGTAACAGTACTTATTAAGTTTTTAAAGATCTAATCAACTCTCATTAAGGGCTCAGCTCAACGACCAGCACATAAAAAGCTCTCAGTGTATATTACCTTTTCACTCCCAGCACCCATACTCTAACTAAATACAATATACACTGTTTTAACCATGGATGGCAGGCTCTAGAAAAGTGGAGAATTTCTATGGAAAGTCTTGCTTTCTTCCCAAACTGGATGAATCCTACTAACATGTAACGAGCAGCTCTGGTGTGTCCAACCACTGGAGGGATACAAAGATGACTTGCACAGGTTCCTTGGCCTCCCGGGGTGGAGATGGAGAGGGAAGGCGGTCTGGCCGGGATCAGTATTCCCGCGCGCGCAGGAAGGGCTCTCAGGCTCCCCCGCAGGCATCCTCAGACCCTTCCTCCTGGCCGCCGCCAGGGGGCGCGCTCCGACCGCCGGCACCGGCCGGCCTGGCGGCGGGGAACCCGGCGCTCGGAGCCGGGACTTGGGGCCCGCCTGTCGGGAGGTGGGGGCCGGGCAGCCTCGGCGGAGACACCGGGCCCTTCGCCGGCGGGCCGCGGGAGGGGGCGCTGCGGGGCCGGGCGGGCGCGGCGCGGAGGAAGTGCCATCTTCGCCGCCGCCGCCGCCTCCGCCGCGCCGCGGGGCCGCCTCCGCCGCGCGGGCCGTGATGGCGTCCCGGTCGGGGCGCGACGACGCGGGGGCCAGGGGCGCACGGCGGCCGCGGGAGCCGCCCGAGCAGGAGCTGCAGCGGCGCCGGGAGCAGAAGCGGCGGCGGCACGACGCGCAGCAGCTGCAGCAGCTCAAGCACCTGGAGTCCTTGTGAGTCCCCGCCGCCCCCGTCTTCTGCGAGAAGGGGTCGGGGGCCGCTGCCCCGCGTGGGGCCCGGGTGGGCGCGGGAGGCGGGTCCTCGCAGGCCCGCGAGGGGGCAGCTGGGCCGGCCGCCCGGCCCGTCGGAGCCCAGCGCGCCCGGCTGCCGGCGACTGGTCCCGGGCGGCGCGGGCCCTCGCCCGCCCGTCGGCCCTCCGCGGGCAGGCAGGTCGGTCCCCGGCGCCCTGGAGCGGCCTCGGCCGGAGGAGCGGCGGCTCCGCCCCGAGGCTCCTCCGCGCGCTCGCGGGCGGTGGGCGGCGCCTCCCGAGCCGGGAAGCGACGGTTTGTAGGTTTTATCCCTCGGGCCGCGGGGTCGCTGTTCGGCTCGCGGACTACTGGCCGCTCAGTCAGGATTTGGGGACGGAATACAGGAGACGTGTCGCCGAGCGCGTTGGTCCCTGTCCTTTCCCGTTTTTCGGTTCAAAGGGCCCACTATGAACTGCATCAAATCCCCTTTCTTTTCATCTTCTGCTGTTAAGAAGGGAAGAGAAAACCCAGTCCTATAACGTTCGTGTGCTGAGGAAGAGAAGAGTAAACAATGGGGTGAGGGCTTGTCCCTAAATACTGGCAAGGTGGCTGCCAGGTGGAAGAGTGGAGCCTTGTTCTCTCTAGTCCTGAGGATTTTTACCAGGATTAAGGGTGGACTTTAGAGAGAGGCCAGTTCCAGTCAACAGAGAAGAATTAGGACCAGAGTCCTGTATTCTTGCTGGTCAGCATGGCCTGACTTAGGAGGCACTGTGCTCCCCCAGCTCCAGCGGGTTCAAGGCGAGTCCAGAGAACCAGTGGGAGAAGGTAGGTTGTACAGGAGATTTAAGCATCAGGTAGGAGGTGGGATTAATATCCTTTTGGGTCTCTTCCAAGATTCTGTGATGCTCTAAGTAGTTGCAGAAGTGAAATTTTTCTGTTATTTTCTGAGTTAGTGGGTAAATAATTCGTTTCTGTTTCAGGCACATCTCATTACCTATGCTAAGACCATCATGTAAAGAAAGGTCCTCAAAGGGTTAAAATCCTACATAATTAAGCTTCCGGGAGCTTTAACACAAAATATATGCCTTTTTTGAAGCCTGGCCTGCTCTTTTCATTGTGGCCCTTGAACTGAATTGCACCTCAGTAGGGCAGTGTTGCAGGGTACAGGCTCTGCCTTGCTGGCATCCACAGTCCCGGCCCCTTCAACGCACTCTCTGGGACCCTCTGTCTCGACCTGTGCGAGACAGATGTTCAGAAATCTTTCCCTAGGATAAGCTCAGGCGGGGTTCAGCCCTGCCCAGATCTCAGCATCTTTAACTGTAGGATGCCAGATGGTTAATACTATACGTTTATTTTGGAGCTCACACAGCACTCACAGAGAGATTATAACCTCCTTTTGCAGATGCGGAAATGCAGATTCAGCAGTTAAGTGACCTGATCAAGGATACATCGATCTGTAAACTAACAAAACTAAAGAGGAACCCATATGTCTGATTCCTAGATCAGTGAGATTTTTTAGTTTCAGAGGTTTAAATATTTCTGCATTGTTGACATACTTGGTTTGGCTAGTTCAGAGGCTTGTTTGCTTTTAAATCAAAATTTGTTTCCAGAGTAATACTTGCATGTAGTTTAAACATCAAAAAGTACTATAAGACTAATTTCAAAAAAATAGTGGTTCACATCCCTACTCTCCAGTCACTCCCCACATTTCCTGCACCCCTCCCTCCAACCACGGCTTCAGTGAGGAAACTTTTAGTTTTTTCTTCTGGGATTTAACTACTTATTTCTAAATTATATGCTTATACTGTTTTGTTTTGTTTTGGTTTGGTTTTGTTTTGTAAGGAGGACTAGCCCTGAGCTAACATCTGATGCCAATCCTCCCCTTTTTTCTTGTGGAAGATTGGCCCTGAGCTAACATCCGTGGCCATCTTCCTCTACTTTATTTTTTTTTTTTTTGATTTTTATTTATTTATTTTTTCCCCCCAAAGCCCCAGTAGACAGTTATACCTCATAGTTGCACATCCCTCCAGTTGCCGCATGTGGGACTCGGCCTCAGCATGGCCAGAGAAGCAGTGCCTCAGTGCGCGCCCGGGATCCAAACCCGGGCCGCCAGCAGCAGAGTGCATGCACTTAACCGCTAAGCCACGGGGCCGGCCCATCTTCCTCTACTTTATATGGGACGCCACCACAGCATGGCTTAACAAGCGCTGCGTCAGTGCGCACCCGGGATCTGAACCTGCGAACCCCAGGCTGCCACAGCACACGCACTGTACCGCTTGTGCCACCCGGCCGGCCCCTTATACTGCTTTTTTTGATTGAACAATCGACTTTACCTATTAACCTCATGTTATAGTAGATGAGGGTTTAGTTCTCTTTCCCTACCCTTCTTGTCTCCATCCTTCCAATATAGCTCCAGTATACTTTTTTTTAAATCAATAGTTATTATTAACATTATTGTAACTATGCAATATTGTTCACTTTTGAGCAAAATGGTGTTCTATGATTTCTTCTGCTTTCTAGTACAACTGTTTTTTTCAAGTAGTTAATAAGAGCCTTGGTTTTTTCATTTGCTTAATTTCCTATTGCCTGCTGCTAGTTTTATTCCAAAGGCTCTGAAAGTGGGAGTACTTTTTCCACACATTCCTGCATATCAGATAAACTATTAGTTCTTTTTTTTTTTCGTGAGGAAGAGTTGCTCTGAGCTAACATTGGTTGCCAATCTTCCTCTTTTTTTGCTTCAGGAAGATTAGCCCTGAGCTAACATCTATGCTAATCTTCCTCTATTTTGAATTTAAATTCCGCCCCCCCACCAAAGCCCCAGTAGATAGTTGTATGTCATAGCTGCACATCCTTCTAGTTGCTGTATGTGGGATGCGGCCTCAGCATGGCTGGAGAAGCCGTGCATCAGTGCGCGCCCGGGATCTGAACCCCGGGCCGCCAGCAGCGGAGCGCACGCACTTAACCACTAAGCCACAGGGCCGGCCCTATCTTCCTCTATTTTGTATGTCGGTCATCATCACAGCTTGAGGAATGGTGTAGGTCCAAGCCCGGGATCCAAACCTGTGAACCTGGGCCTGCAAAGAGGAGCATGGCAGCCTTAACCACTACGCTACAGGGCCAGCCCCTCAGTTCATTTTTTTTAACCTAGAATCTTCCTTCTGTTCTCCAGTACACTCTGGTTACTTCGTAGACCTAATGTACAACAATCGTCCTGGGACTTCCTTTGCCACTCTCCTGTCTTGGATCCCGTTCCGGGATCCTATGTCTTCCTCTTTCTGTCTTTACTTCATTTTGCAGAAGCACATTATATAACTTCCTATAAAATAGTGCATTACGGGTAAATTTGTTCAGTCCTTACATATCTGAAAATGTCTTAATTCTACCCTCAAACATGATAGGTAGTTTGGCTAGGTGTAGAAATCTAGGTTAGAAATTATTTTCATGTAGTTTTAAAGGTGGTGTGCCACCATTTTCAAGCTCTCCATATTGCTTGAGAAATCCAATGCCACTCTGATTCCCTTTTTTTATAAGTTACTTGTTCCACCTTACCCCACCTGTGGAAGCTAAAAGAATTCTTTATCCCTAGTATTTTGAAGTTTCATGATAATGTGAACTTTTCCTCACTGGATTTTTAAAATTTTTTATTTTCTTGACACTTCACAGGTATTTAATATTCATACATGATTTGTGTTTTAATTTGCTTCCCTCCATTTTGTTTTTTCTTTCTCTTAGACTTCTGTTGATCCTCTGTCTTATCTCTCCTATTTTCTTTTTGTCTTTTCATTCTACTTTCTATAAGATTTATCTTCCAATCCTTCCACCATTGCACTTTTTTTGTTTCAATTATCATATTTTTAACTTTCAAGAGCTTTTTCTTGTTCTGAAAATTCTTTTTTTCATAGCATCCTGTTGTTTCATAACATATCTTCTCTCATCTTTGAGGATACTCATTAGTTTTTCTTCTTTGTTTTCTTCTCCTTCCATGGCCTGTTTCTTTTGATCTCTTTCACTTAGAGGCTTTTTTCTAATGTGTAGGGATCCTTGGGTCTCTCTTATTAACAGTGAAGCATTATAAAGCTTTTTTGAAGGGGGCTGTAGAGAGAGAGCAAGAATGCAAATGTGCTGGTTTGTTGACTGTAAATTTGTTGACTGTAAGTTTCACTGTAGGAATATCAGGCTGTGATCTGCCCTTTTCATGTGGAGACTCCCACATATCAGGAGGTAGAGTTTTTTTCTGGGGCCTGTTAAGTTTGTCCAGAGAAGAACTTTCCATTCTTGAGCCTGGGTGCCAGTGTTCTGGATTGGGATGAAGAGGGAAGCGGCTTTGGTTCCCGAGTTCAGACTGAGACTTTACAGCTGTTTTCAGCCAGTGCTCACCCTCATTCCTATCCTGAGCTGGGCCAATATTCCCATACATCTTGGGCCTTTCCAGGTAAGTTTCACAGGGGATTAAACTTGCATTCTCTTTCAAGGATAAGGGCAGATAGAGTCTTCTTGCTATAGGGAAGGAGAATACTGGTGGTTTCAACCACTCAGTGTTCATACTCCCAACCCCTATTTTCTAAAGGTTGTAACTTTCTCCACCTAAAGAAGTCAGTTACTTTCTTCCACTTTTCATTGTCTTCCCAGCCTTGTCTTGAAATTGTTCTCAGCTAGTATCTGCTCTCAGGATTTCTTTGTGGCTTCTTACCTTTTTTATTCCTTTACTGTCATTTTAAGAAGAGTCTGGGAAAGGAAGGCAGATAAGTCAGTCAGTCAGCCGGCCACATTAAATGGGAAGCCCTATAGTGGTTTTTACAAGTTGAATTAAAACCCTTGTACCCCCTGGTATGCCCTCTTTAGCTCTCTTCACACTCCTCTAGTCATTTTCTTACAATCGACCTTAACTTTTCTTGCTCTTTGACCATATCTGCCAGGCCCCTGAAGGCATCTGAGTCTTCCACCAGTGTTCCAACCCATGCTCCAGCTGTATCACTCAAGTGTTCCTGGGCTGCCAGGCATAACAGAATGGACATTCTGTGTATATATGGCAGTTTTGTCTCTGCCTTCCAGCCCCATAGGAGCCAGCTGCCGGAACAGCTGGATTGGAGTATGCTTACATGAAGGACTCTTCCAATAGAAATCCTACTCCAGCACTCAAAAACACAGGGTATTTTTAAGTAGTTGGCAAAATAAAGATTTCTTGCCCCCTACCCACTTGGGAAGATAATGTTTTTCCTCTCTTATCTAAATTCAGTCTTCATACACTCAGAGCAACTTATTACAATCTGAATGATATAATAGCAAGGCTTCACAGATGGTACAAAATAATGGGCCTCCACCAACTTTTTTTTTAAGTCTAAGAATTAACTGCAAAGATGATGCAGACTCCTCAACTGTCACAGCACAGAAGCCAACTACACAAAAAACACGTTCCCATTCCCAAATCTGTTATTTTTTTAATAGTTAAATATTACTTTAATATTTGAGAAATATCTTTTTTAATGTGCTACATAAATTAATGAATTGTTTAGCCCTAGGAAAAAACATCAACCATGTTTCTTTAAACTTGTGGAAACAGTTGTAAAATGGACTTTTTAGGGAAGGCCATTGCTAGTAATAACAGATTTCAAAATGTGCAGTTCCATCATGCTCTTTTTCCATCTAGGCAAAAACATTTACATATTTTTCAGAAATCTGGATCCGAGTTTTTTTTGGCCATATGTTATTTGTACAACTGCTAGAGCAAAAAGAAAGTATTGTTGGATTACTAGTGTCGGGGGAAGAGGGAGAATCTCCCTCTGCCCTTTCCCTTAAGGTTCTTCTGGCTGGCCAAACAATCAACAAGACAGGTTAGCAGGAGAAAATAATACCAAGTTTAATAACATGTATACATGGGAGAAAGCAGGGACACTGCGTTTCTCAACACAATAGCAGAAATTCTCGTCTTAAATATCATTTTCAGCCAATGACAAAGGAGGATTTTGGGGGTGGGGGAGTCAGTTACAGGAGATTACCACTAAAGCACAGTAAACAAGAGTAAGGTTTATTATACAGCCCCAAGGCCTCATCTTCCACATTGATAAGTTACTAGAAATGAGCTCACCCCCCCTTTTTCTCAATACAGAGAGGGAGATACCTTTACAAATGGAGACTTCCCTTGTAAATGATTGTCTGACAACTCCTCGCAGGGCCATCCAAAGAATGTGGCCAGAGAGACAGGACTCCCGATAAGATGGGCTTGTTGGTGCCTTTTCTATTGTAACCTCTATCCTAAATTATCTTTTATAGCAGTCATGATAATAACCCCTTCCTAAAACAGATTTTTTTGGTTTTAAATTCTTTAGGCAGTTTGGGAGGGGAAACTCAAATATTTTTCCTGAGCTCTCTGAGTCCTTATTGTCTTCAGCTCGAAATAATCTGCATACCAGAGTGGTGCTTCCTGGGGCAGCTTGCCCTGAGCACCATCACTAGATATTTACATACACTTTACCACTTCCCTTCCAAATTCCCTTAAGTCCCATTACATGAGGCATGGCATTAATGTTTCTAATGAATGTTTCTAATTTCTCATCCACCATCTGCTGTAAAGGAAAAAACACTCCTGTTTTCCTTCTCTCCACTCAAACTCCACTCACAGCACCTCTCTGTACCCCAGCTGTGTGGGGGTTTTCCAACACCACCAAGCAATTCTCCTATTCTCAGAAGACCCTGAGTAGATGTCTTACAAATTTAACTTAATTCTGACACTGTCTACCTGGAGATAGTGTCAACACCCACAGGCTAAAGGCTCAGTCCTGTTACTGAACCAAGGTGGGTCCACTTCTGTGTGAGTTGAAATCAGAGCCTTCACCAGAAGTAGCTGTCACACAAAGTAAAATTTATTTGCAGCAAATAAGGAGAGCCCATGGAATCATTTCCAAAGCTGTGGCTCTCCAAGCAAGGAAACCAGGAGGCTTTTATTTTGGATGGGAAATGAATATTCAAAACGGAAGTTTCTTCATCACATGTAGAGGTGGATATAAGCTCACGCAGGCACAGTTGGAAAATATGCTTCCACATACATCGTATGTTATGGTAATAAGACCTAAGCTCCTCCTGGGGCAGATATCTTAACATTAAATTGAACCCTTGGGCACTTCTCAACCTGTCTGTGCAGGCATCACTCTTGTGGTGGGGTTTGGACCAGTTCAGGGCAGTTGGTAATTGCATCTCTTAACATAACTAAAAAAAAAAAACAATTTTGAAAAACAGTTAAGTGCTTCCGCAACCTCCTTTGAGTTGCTCAGGGCAGTTAGTCAGTGACAGTCCCACAAGACTGCCCCTACACACACACTTTAGATGCCAATTGCAAGTCCAAGTTGTTACCTGTGTTTCTGACTGGCTATGTATTAGAGATTCCCACGATCTCCTCCTCTGGTTTGGTTAATTTGCTAGAGCAGCTTGTCGGGGGAAGAGGGAGAATCTCCCTCTGCCCTTTTCCTTAAGGTTCTTATGGCTGGCCAAATAATCAACAAGACAGGTTAGCAGGAGAAAATAATACCAAGTTTAATAACATGTATACATGGGAGAAAGCAGGGACACTGCGTTTCTCAACACAATAGCAGAAATTTTCATCTTAAATACCATGTTCAGCCAATGACAAAGGAGGATGTTGGGAGTGGGGGGAGTCAGTTACAGGAGATTACCACTAAAGCACAGTAAACAAGAGTAAGGTTATTATGCAGATTTAAGGCCTCATCTTCCACATTGATAAGCCTCTAGAAATGAGGCCATCCCCCCCTCTTCCCAAAACAGAGAGAGAGATACCTTTACAAATGGAGATTTCCCTTATAAATGTAAATGATTATCTGGCAACTCCTCGCAGGGCCATCCAGAGAATGTGTCCAGAGAGACAGAACTTCTGATAAGAGGGGCTTGTTGGTGCCTTTTCCATTGTAACCTCCATGCTACTGTGGGAGATCAAAATTTGGCCACCCTGAAATATATCTCTTTACCTTGATTGTTTTCTCTGAAGGACATTTGACCTCCCCCACTAACTGCCTAAAGAATTTGACATGATGGCTCCTTCCTGGAACAGATCTTCCATCTGATGGCTGTAATATAATGTAAAATAGATGTTACAATAGGAAAGGCACCAACAAGCCCATCTTATCAGAAATTCTGTCTCTCTGGCCACATTCTCTGGATGGCCCTGCGAGGAGTTGCCAGACAAACATTTACATTTATAAGGGAAATCTCCATTTGTAAAGGTATCTCCCTCTCTGTCTTGGGAAGAGGGGGGATGACCTCACATCTAGAAACTTATCAATGTGGAAGGTGAGGTCTTAAATCTGCATAATAACCTTACCCTTGTTTACAGTGCTTTGGTGGTAATCTCCTGTAACTGACTCCCCCACCCCCAAAATCCTCCTTTGTCATTGGCTGAAAATGATATTTAAGACGAGAATTTCTGCTATTGTGTGGAGAAACGCAGTGTCCCTGCTTTCTCCCATGTATACATGTTATTAAACTTGGTATTATTTTCTCCTGCTAACCTGTCTTGTTGATTATTTGGCCAGCCAGAAGAACCTTAAGGGAAAGGGCAGAGGGAGATTCTCTCTCTTCCCCCGACACTACATTATCTTTACAGCCATCATGATAGATCTGTTCCAGTAAGGAGCCACCATGTCAAATTCTTTAGGCAGTCAGTGGGGGAGGTCAAATGTCCCTAGAGAAAACAACCAAGGTAAAGAGATAGATTTCAGGGTGGCCAAATCTTGATCCCCCACAAGCTCACATAACTCAGGAAAACATTTTACTTACTAGATTACTGGTTTATTACAAAAGGATATAACTCAGGAAGAGCCAGATGGAAGAGATACATAGGGTAAGGTATGTGGAGGGGTGTGGAGCTCTCCAGGTATGCCACATCTGCACGTGTTCACCAACTCTGAAACTCTCTGAACCCTATCCTTTTGGGTTTTTATAGAGGCCTCAATACATAGGTATGATTGATTAATTATTGGTGATTAATTCAACCTCCCTAGAGGTGGGACTGAAAGTTCCAACACTCTAATCACATGGTTGGTTCCCCTGGCAACCAGCCCCCACACTTAAAGGCTTTCCAATAGTCACCTCATTAACATAAACTCAGTTTGGTTGAAAGGGGCTTGTTATGCATAACAAAAGAAACTCTTTCACCTTAAGAGCTCTGGAGCTATTTCAGAAACTGGGACCAAAACTAAATATTGTAAAACAAGATACCTCTATGGCTCTCATATAGGAAATTATGAGGGTTTTAGGAGCTATGTGCCCAGAACAGTGGATGAAGACCAAATATATATTTATTATAAATCACATCCACTAAAGTTGTTTTCTTTCACATCTTAGAGGAGGGCAGAAGGAAAAGAAAAGCATTTCACTTTTCTCTTATTCAGTTCTCTCTAATCCCTGCACCCCCAATATCTCCTGTGTTCTAAAGGGTCTTATTTTTTTTTAATTTTTGTATTTTTTTGTGAGGAAGATCAGCCCTGAGCTAACATCCATGCCAATCCTCCTCTGTTTTTTCTGAGGAAGACCGGCCCTGGGCTAACATCTGTGCCCATCTTCCTCCACTTTATATGGGACGCCGCCACAGCATGGCCTGACAAGCAGTGCAGAGGTGCACTCCTGGGATCTGAAACCGGGCTGCCAGCAGGGGAGCGCGTGTGCTTAACCACTAAGCCACAGGGCCGGCCCCTAGAGGGTCTTTAAAGTCAGTGCATAAAAAGGGTCAGGATGAAGAAAACATTAAGTCATTAAGTGTTTCTATACTTGGCAGCCATTCTGAAGTGTTAAAATCAGTACTTGCCTGGAGGTCTACAGAATTAAGGCACAGATCTGAGCTAAAAATGTTTATGTATTACTCCTTGTGGAAGAGCTTTGAATCCCTGTAAGAGCTTGAGAGATGCTCTTTGATCGTACAGACACCTGGCCTCAGAATTTCCTTCCTATCCCTCAGCCTTTCTCAAATGCAGATTTGTACTCTCAGCCTCCTGGGTCTCTTTTGGTTCAGTCCCTAGCCAGAAATAAGGAAGGCCTGGCCAGTCTGTGGTGTCTGGGTGCAGCTGAGCACAGGGAGGAGAAGCTTTCTGCTGTAACAACGTGGTTCCTGGTCTATAAACCAGATGAGAAAAGCTTATCCTTGCTAAAATTCGCAATTAAAAACCCTACAGCTCTGTTTCCCATTAACTTGGTGAACCTCAAGGCATGGCTCAGATATTGACTCCCAGCTTGAAATTTCCCCTCACACTCCTTCGAATTAATTATCCACCATCTACTTCCACATGAATGTTCCCAGCATCAACAAGCAAATGTGTGTATGCATTTGACATCTGCACAAACTCAACCCATTACCGCACAAAGGGCACGATCTGCTCACCTCGAGACAAAAGTAAATCGTCAATAGGCAAGACGGTGGAAAAGAAAGGGCAGTTTATTACAGCTTGCTAGCAAGGGGGAAGACGTGGACTAATGTTTGAAAGAACCATCTTCCAGAACAAAGACTACAGCCCAGTTATATATGGGGCTGGTCTCTGGGTGGGGGCAGACATCTGGTTTTAGTTCCTGATAGTCTTTGGTTTTCCTGGATATGCAGCAGTGACCGGAGCAAGCCCTGCACCCGGATCTTTCAGTTGTCCTTGATGGCTATCAGGATAGACTCTCCGCCTGGGGGTCATCACATTCCTAAGGAACTCAAGAGAACAAAGTTATCAACAGAAAGTAGCTGGGAAGGGCCATAAAATCCACAGAGCATGTCTGGGCTAGTTAGTCAGAGGTCATTCAAAATTACAATAGGGTTTCTTTTCTACAATATGGCTTTCCTTATGTCAACCTTCTGTTGAGCCGGTATCAAACCCAACCCCTGCCTCAGAGATGGCAGGAGGTCATTGTCCTTGTTACTGCCTCCCCTCAACTTCATGGCGTTTGGCTTAAGGAGGGAGAGGGTTGTCAGAACAGAAGGAAATATTGTATGTGAATTATATCACAGTAAATAAAAAGTGAATAAATGAGCAGTGTTGGAGGGAAAAGAATTAGGGAAAACTGAATTCAGAATGGTACCTGTGCCCAAATCAAACAGTATTAAGCTCTGGATTTCAAGTGTTCCTGGAGTCTTTTGTTTTCCAGTGACAAACATGATGCTAGAATAACTATTAGATTTAGCTAAATGTTTACTGACAATCCTGTACAGGTGAGGTGTAGGAGAGGAAAATTTGCCACCTCAAAATGTATCCCTTTGGGGGCTGGCCCGGTGGTACAGCGGTTAAGTGCACGCAGTCTACTTCAGTGGCCCGGGGTTTGCAGGTTCAGATCCCTGGCACACACCAATGCACCACTCGTCAAGCTATGCTGTGGCAGCGTCCCATATAAAGTAGAGGAATATGGGCATGGATGTTAGCCCAGGGCCAATCTTCCTCAGCAAAAAAGAGGAGGATTGTCATTGGATGTTAGCTCAGGGCAGATCTTCCTCACACATACACACACACAAAAATGTGTCTCTTTGGCATGAAGATTACTGTAGGCTGATTTTTTTTTTTTTTTTTTTTTTTTTTTTTTTTTTGCTGAGGAAGATCCGCCCTGAGCTAACATCTGGTGCCAATCCTCCTCTCTTTGGTTGAGGAAGATTCGCCCTGAGCTAACATCTGTGCCAGTCTTCCTCTATTTTGTATGCGGGTCACTGCCACAGCATGGCCGCCGACAGTGGTGTAAGTCCACACCCGGAAATCAAACTGGGCCTCCGAAGAGAAGCGTGCCGAACTTAACCAGTAGGCCACAGGGCCAGCCCCTTAAGCTGATTATTTTTAAGAAACAAAAGACTTAGGAAGAGGTTTTACTTCCCCCTTCACTGCCTAAAAGAATTTGGATAAAGGGCCTGTTCCAGGACGGACACTATCACCATAAATAACTACAGTATAATATGAACTAGCTGTGATGGACAGGGAGGAACCTAGCAAAGTCTGCTCAGAGTCGTCTCTGTGTCCCATTGTTTCTGTATGGCCCAGCAAACATTTGTTTATCAAACATTTGCTCTTTTCATCTTCCTGTTAATTGCCTTTCTTACCTTTGAAGTCCCAGACCTCTACCCCCTTCTCTTTAGCTCTGGATGGCATACAATTCTCAGTTGCCTGACTGCCTATGGGCCTCATGTTCTTATGGAGCTCACCGTGTGTATAAAATTAAATTTGATTTTTTCCTGTTAATCTGTCTCATGTCAATTTAATTCTTAGACCAGGCAGAAGAACTTATAAAAGCAGAGGAGAAATTTTTCCTCCCCAGCAGAGGCTTAGCATGGAGGCCAACACGTGGGCACTGGGCTCTGTGCCCTTGCACAACTTATTTAACCTGTCGCAGTTATTAATACAGGAAATGCACTGCTGGCCTGGAATGGCAGTTACAACTTAATGAAAGAAGTCTTGATGTCATGAGGTCTGGATGATTGTCCTGATTCGGCCTCTTGCTGGTGTAGCCTCCGACTGACCATTAGTAAAATGAGAGCCAGGGTCCCTATCCTGCCCTCCTCTTATTCTGAGATTCCACAAGATAGTTTAATAACTGTAATAAGGCATATTTTATGAGCCTCAGAGGAGATGGGGATAGACTTGGCTGAATGCTGGTGTACTACCTGCATGGGGAAAAGGCAGTAATCCCTGGAGCCAGATGTCAAAGAGGGTTCGTTGGGTCACATGGCCTAGAAGGACAGTAAGCCCAGCTGGGATAATGTCTGTGTGAAGTCCACTGCCAGGTCTGTGCCCGCCTCGGCTTAGGAACAGCTGGTGAATTCCCATAAAACTGCAGATCTGTAAAAAGATGTAAAGGCTGGATTGGGTTGATGAGACCTCTCTGTTGGGTCCAAATCTTTGCCTTTGTGATGCTAGTGCTCTGTCTTGAGCTGCCTCATGAGGCTGCTGAGAACATCAACTTGTCTTCAACAGAAGAGGGAGAAGCCAGCATTGTGGAGTGCTTTTCACATGTGTGCTGTGAATTATTTACCCATGAGGAAATTGAGACTCAGAGGGGTTAGGTAACTTGCCCAAAGTACACAGCAATGAGAATGAATCAGAATAGGCTTGGGCTTATACCAACATATGTATAAGGAAGATGCCGTTAATTTCAGGTTTTTTTTGGCTAGCTGAGCAAAAAAAAAAAAACCCAAGCTAACATCTGTTGCCAGTCTTCCTCGTTTTGCTTGAGGAAGATTCACCCTGAGCTAACATCTGTGCCAGTCTTCCTCTATTTTGTATGTGGGTTGCCGCCACAGCATAGCTGCTGACAAGTAGTGTAGGTCCACACTGCCCCAGGATCCAAACACTTGAACGTGGGCCACCGAAGCAGAGCATGCGGGACTTAACCACTATGCCACAGGCTGGCCCCCCAGCTTTCTTTTGTAATAGAAAAAGTTTGAGGCAATATATTTGCATGTAAATAAATATAAGTGAAAAATGAAGCTCCCTCCCTCCGGTATCCTTCCAGAGGTATTCTGTTCATATAAAGGCATGTCTGTGTGTATGTAAATGTGTATACATAATCTTTTTCCCAAACACACAAATAGAAGCATACCAAATTGACTGTTCTGTATGCTACTTTTTTTTTAACTTAAACTATTTTGGAGACTGTCCTATACAGGCATACCTCATATTATTGCACTTTGCAGATATTGGTTTTTTTTACAAGACCCTCTACCAGCAGAAAGATTACAACTTCCTGAAGGCTCAAATGATGGTCAGCAGTTTTTAGCAATAAAGTATTTTTTAATTAAGGCATGTACATTGTTTTTTTAGACATAATGCTATTGCACACTTAATAGACTACAGTATAGTATATAACATAAAAAAATTCATATGACTCACTTTATTGCCATATTTGCTCTATTGCAGTGGTCTATAACTAAATCCACAATATCTCTGAGGTATGCTTGTATTTGTTTTGGGATAATCAATATTTATTTGACTATTAGATAAATGATTTATCATTTTAACATTTATTAGTATTTCTCTGGCACTAAAAGTAAGACATTTTCACTATACAAAATTCAGAAAATTAATCGTCTCTGAACTCAGCATCTGTGTGCAGCAATTTCGGGACTCCCACATTTCCAAGTTTTTGGAGTCAGGACACAATTTTAAACCAGCCAGTGCCCAGATGCCCTCTTTCAGTTAAAGGTTCCTTATAGAGACATTGAAAAGACCTGAGATGTTCAGTTATCCTGCTTCTTTCTTCACTGATTTTTTTTGGTGGGGGAGGGATTAGACATTCACATTTAAAAACCAGACACCCACGCTGTGTTTGATAGCCAGTGGTGTGTCATTAAAAATGAACATGAGTACACCTAAAAGTAATACAATGTTATATGTCAATTATATCTCAATGAAAAATAATTTTAAAAATGAACGTGAGCATTTGGTGCTGATTTTCCAGATGTGGAATCCAGAAGTCTTTTCTGGCAGTTCTGGCAAAGTGATGGCAAGTGAAAATGAATTGGGAGCATAGGCATGATTTGTATCCTCAGGACCCTGGGGGTCTGAAAGCTCTGTTGGTGAAAGGGAAAGTACATTCCCACACCATCATTACTGTACTTAATCTAGCAGCATTCTTTATGGAATGACGCCTGTCATCCAGGCACTTGGCAAGAATCCTGCACCTCGAGTCCAGGGAGGTCAGTACAGGCCTAGGGGGCAGTCAGAGCTGAGGAGCAGATGGTAGCTCACTCTGCAGGCAGGGCAGGCTGGGAGGATCTTGAATTGGGAGCTACAGGGAAATGGGAGAGGGAGCCTCTGGGACACATCACCCTCACCTCCTTCTCCTGCAACAGGCCCTTCCCCTCCAGCTTTGATCCTTCCCCCCTGCGCTGCCCCAACCATGTCAGAACAGGTCACTCAACCCTCCCCACCATGAGCCTCTTCAGTGTTGAGTAAGTGGAAGTTAGGCTGGGTAAATAACCTGACAACTATAATGAGTTTGGAACCATCATTAGCTCACGGGTCTACCCTCACATTTACCTCACGTTTTCCCTGCAATCTCCTTCCAAAAATAAAATTGTGCTAAAACACCAAGTTAGTTATTATTTCAGTGAATTTAAGTTCTACATCCCAGCAGGATGTGGTATAGCCTCAGTTTATTTATATGTGAGCTCTTGAGTGCTGGGCATATTTTATTAACTGTTTTAGATATGATGTAGCTTTAAGTTTTTACTAAAAATATCCTTTTTATTTTGGCCTGCAGTTTTTTGCTCATTAAAATGTGTTATGTTCCTGGTAACATGATTGATTACAGGTTTTTTTTTTTTCCTTTCTAGTTATGAAAAACCTCCTCCTGGGCTTATCAAGGTCAGTGTGAAGTTTATACTTTTGGTTATTCTCTTAGACAGTTGACTCAGTGCTCAAACTCAGTAATTTATGAAAAACAGTTGCATAAGGTTTTAAACCTGCTTTCATGATAACCCTCTTCTTCCCTGCAGATGCCAGTCAGTTCATACACTTTGGGCTTTGGCACAAGCCTGTGCCTTTGTGGAAATTTAATCAGCTGTGTGTGTGTTCCCTGAGAAACCATGGCAGGCCCGCATTATGTTCCTCAGTAGTCACTCCCCTTTTCTCTCTCTCACTTGTGACTGCATCTTCTCAAAGCTCTGCTGCCCCATATTCCTTCTGTGACTCGCCCGGTGCTGGTTTCTTGAATGTCCTCAGCTCAGAGAACAGCAGGCTCTGAGGAGACTTGAAGCTCATCCAGTCCAGTCTCCTCTGGTGCAGGAGTCTCTCCTCCAGCACCATGGCCACAGTGTCAGTATCCTTCTGTGGGAGTGAGACTTAGAGGAGGAGTTAAAGGAGAAAGCAACCTTTTCTGTTTGGTAACTTTCAATTTTAAAAGATTTTAAAAACTTTTTTCCATTATAAATTTAATATTCACGAAAACTTGAAAAAAATCAGACGGTGAAAAAAACAGCACCTTAATTGTATAATGCAGTTATTTGGTGATGAAAATACGTTTCATAAATACAGCATGTATGAGATTACGTTTCATAAATACAGCATGTGTGAGATTATCAAACATGACAGTGGGCTTCAAGGTATAATAATCTATTTTTACTTAACTGTTATTATTATTATTCCAGGAAACCTTACTTGTTTAATGCTATACTTTGCCTCATTCCACAATGCTTTTAAGTTAATGGAAGACTTTTTGTGATCTTAGAATCTAATTTTTGTGATCTAGAATCAGAATTTGAAGCTCACAAATCATTCCTGTGTAAACAACACTTGTAATATTTCTCTAAGAACAGTACTTTGTTTTCGTGATACAGTTCTTCTGGTGTATTTATTTCCATTTTTTCTGTCAGGTCTAGTTTTTCTTTCCAGTTCTTGGGAGGGTTATCAGTGATGACACGGGGATCTCCAGCCCATGAGAAAGCCAGGCAATGCTGTGTTCTGAAGCGGGTGGGAGAGAATTCCAGTGCTTTTTTGCCACATTGTTTACACATTGTCTCTTTCTTTTAGGAAGATGAGACTAAGCCAGAAGACTGTATACCAGATGTTCCAGGCAATGAACATGCCAGGGAGTTTCTGGCTCATGCACCAACTAAAGGACTTTGGATGCCACTGGGGAAAGAAGTCAAAGTTATGCAGTGTGAGTAAGGAAGAGTTTGAGTAACACTCAATACACGCAGGATATGTACACCAATTGACAAAGCGTGTTTACTTCTTTTAATTAATTGGTTCTCACCACAGCCCTGTTAAAGTCCTGGCATGATCTCTACTAAGGAAGCTGACTAGCATATATTAGTAAGTGGTCTGAGGTAAGAGGCAGAGAAATGCTTTAACTCCAGGGCTGCTGACTCAACTGCAGTGGTCTTTCCATAGGGCCGTAGCAGCCTCTGGAGTACTCTCCAGTAATATTCCTGTATCTCAAAGGTATTCCATGGTAGAAATGCCATCGGGGACAAGGGATGCATTGGAGGGCAGGTCCCTTTGGGTCTTGCCTCAGTCAGTTATCCTCCATCAGTGGTGTTATGGTCTTATCCCTGTAACTCACGGGCCACAGAGGGTGGGTCTGGAACAGGTAGAGCTCTGCGTGAACACCTGCCACCCCACAAGAGTAGCAACACCTTCATCTAGCATACGATGGCATTTGAAGAAAGGGTAGTGCTGCCTTTTAAAGACATTTGTCTGGGGCCGGCCCCGTGGCTTAGCGGTTGAGTGCGTACGCTCCGCTGCTGAAGGCCCAGGTTCAGATCCTGGGTGCGCACCGACGTACCACTTCTCCGGCCATGCTGAGGCCGCGTCCCACACACAGCAACTAGAAGGATGTGCAACTATGACATACAACTATCTACTGGGGCTTTGGGGGAAAAATAAATAAATAAATAAAATTATAAAGACATTTGTTTGTACAAAGATTATTCATGCCCATAATTAAAATAGCAGTTCCCAGCCCCTTTCCCCCATTCCCCTCACGCCAGAGGGAGCGACTTGAACCTCTTTTAAGAAAGTTATTTTGAAGTTTATCTCCATGTATCTAAATAACATGATTGTATTCCTGCCCCGTGATATTTCAGGTTTCTTTATTATCTGTTGACTTCTTACTGTAGAAGAATTCAGCTCTTTTTTTCTGCGTCCACCTCACCTCATATACATACCCTTCCTATCTCCCATTTTCACAATGATACATATATCACAATTTAAATAAATCTTGTGTGTTTATTTTATGATTATTTTTAGAGTTGAATCGTGTACTGAACTGATTATGATTACATTTCCTTTCATGCGTCCTGCATGATGTTTTGTTTTCCCTGCAAATAGTTGTCTTTTTGTTGTTCTTGTTATTGCTTTTTTTCTGTGTACTGATCACTAAATCACGATCTTCAGATGCTTGAGGTATTCTATCATTTTTATCTTTCAAAGATAGTTGCTCCCCACACCATCACCCAGGGATCTTCCTTCACCATCATCCTCTGGTTTCCCCTGAATGGATCTCCTATTTCCTGTACCTTGGGTCTTCTTTTTTGTTATATTCTCTTGCTATGGTAGAGCAATTCTCCGGGAGCTGAGAAATGGGTTTATGGAAGATAAAATTTTCAAGACTTTATTTTTCTGGAAACATTTCTATTTATATTTTTAGTTTGCCAGGGTATAGAATTCTAAGTTAAAAACCAGCTTCCTTCAGAATTTTGAAGGCATTGCTCCATTGCCTTCTCATTTGTAGAACTGCTGTTGAGAAATCCAAAGCAATTAAGGTTCCAGATGCTTTGATGTAAGCTGTTTTGTTGTTGTTGCCTTTTGTTTTTTATTTTTCCTTCCTGGAAACTTATAAGATCATCTCCTTGTCCCCAGTGTTCTAAAATTTCACAAACTGTTTCACTGATTATTTCCTCCCCTCTGTGTCTGCAATTCTATTATTCAGATAGTGGACTTCCTAGACTGATTTTCTAATTTTCTGATCTTTTCTTTCCTATTTTTACTTTCTGCTTTCTAGAATATTTCATCAACATGTCTTCCAATCCTTCAATTAAGTTTTTTATTTCTGCTATCATATTTTTCAATTCCATAAGCTCTTTTTTGTTGTTTTTTATTCTGTTCTTGTTCTATTGTTGCAATATATTATCTAAGGATGTTAATTTTTTTTCCTCTTCTGTTTCTATTTCTTCCAAGTTGGTGTTTTCTATTTGTTTGTTTTTTGCCTTTGTCTTTCATTTATCAAGAGGCTTTCAGATGTCTGCTAATCTGTGGCTGCCTACTGTATTACGGTAATGCATGGCTGGGTGACAAATGACCCCAAAATGTAGTCACTTAATACAACAATTAACATGTATTATCTCACCGTTTCCGTAGGTCAGGAATTCAGGAGCAGCTTATCTGGGTGATTGTGGCTTTGAGTCTCTGATAAAGTTGCAGTCAAGATGTTAGCTGGGGCTGCAATCATCTGAAGGCAGGAAGGGGACTGGAGAATCCATTTCCAAGATCGCTCATCCATACACCCAGCAAGTTGATGCTGGCTCTTGACAGACGCCCTCAGTTTTTGCTACATGTACCTCTCTGTAAGGCTATTTAAGTCTTAGGATAATACAGTGGGCTTCCCCTAGCACCAGTGATCCAAGAGACAGCAAGGTGCAAGCAACACTGTATTTTTTGACCTAGCCTCAGAAATCATAAGCTGTCATTTCCATAATATGCTATTGCTTACACAGCTCAGGCCTGTTCATTGTGTTTTTTGGGTTTTTTTGTTGTTTTTGTGTGTGTGTGTGTGTGAGGAAGATTAGCCCTGAGCTAACATCCAATGCCAATCCTCCTCTTTTTGCTGAGGAAGACTGGCCCTGAGCTAATATCTGTGCCCATCTTCCTCTACTTTATATGGGACACCACCACAGCATGGTTTGACAAGTGGTGCATTGGTGCCTGCCCGGAATCCGAACCCAGGGCCGCCACAGCGGAGCGCACACACTTAACCGCTACGCCACCGGGCCAGCCCCAGGCCTGTTCATTGTGGAAGGCGACTGCACGAGCATATGCATACCAGGAGGTAGGGCTCACTGGGGTCCTCTTGGAAGCTGTCTACCACACTTACTCCTGTTTAGGAGTGAGAGATTTTTTTAAAGGGCAAAATATAAGTTCTAAACGTTTGAGTAGAGATTGTTAACTGTGGATCTCACTGTAGGGTGACCTGTCTGGGCTGCTTAGTTCTGTAACCTTTTTTTTTTTAACAGATAGCAAAATATTTATTTTATTGTTGTAAGTGGTAACCTCTGAGATCAGTATCGCTAGGTCTTTCTCATTAGGCTGGTTAGATCTTCACAGAAAAGTTGTTTCCTGCCTGAGGGTGAAGGCCACATTCCTTGTGTTCTGGGAACTGATTAGAGGAAGGCGACTGTGAAGTCTCAGCATCCAGTATTCAGTCATTCACATAATATGCCTATGTTCACTATGGCACCTTGCTTTCAAATGTGCCTGACATCTCCACAGCCAGAAAATAAACCTCGTTTTTACCAGGTCAGTGAGAAATGCACATGGTCTTTTGACCATCCCTTATTTAAGCTACCCCTTCAACTCTTTCTAGAACTATGCTGCCGATTCCTGAGCTTTTAGGGGCTCTACAAATCAAAATTGAGCTGGTTCTCAGTTTTCCCTGACTTAGAATTCAGTTTTCTGGGGTCTGCTATTCATTTAGCACACTCTGTCTGCATTATTACTTCCAATATTTTTTTTACTGTTGTTTTCTTTCCTGTTTTCCCTGTCCTTGTGCTTTATGTCTTTTTTGTTTTCCCTGAGGAAGATTCACCCTGAGCTAACATCTGTTGCCAATCTTCCTCTTTTTTTGCTTGAGGAAGAATAGCCCTGAGCTAACATCTGTGCCAGTCTGCCTCTATTTTATACGTGGGACGCTGCCACAGCATGGCTGACGAGTGGTGTTGGTCCACACCTGGGAGCCAAACCCGGGAACCCAGGCCGCTGAAGCAGAATGCGCCAAAGTTAACCACTGCGCCATGGGACCAGCCCCGTGTCTTTTTTAAAAGCATTCTCTTTATTGTCATTTTTTATGGGATGTCAGGCAGGGGATGAATGTAAATGATTATTTTTAGTCTGCCACCTTTACCCAGATGACTGCTGTGCTTCTTTTTTTTTTTAAAGTTTAAAACCACTCCTGTGTTTGATGGGCTGGTTAGTTGTGTTGAACTTACCATTTTACACTTCTTTTCATTGACTGCAAATTAAGAGCGTTTGGTTAAGACCAGAACCAGTTTTACCATGAAGTTAATGAAGCTTAAGGTTTAGGGTCCCTCACTTGCACCTTCCAAAGGCCTGTGGAGTCCCAACAATGTGTTCATATGGTCCTGTCTTTTTATAAAATTTGTCAAGGCAAGATTTTTTTTCTTTTCCCTAAAGAGCCGTTCCTCCCCTTCAGTTATGTAAGCTTCAGGCTCCACAAACTTGGATCCATCCCAGATGAGAAAAAACACACACAAACACTATTCACACTTTCACTGATTCCAGTGCTCCTACTGCTATCTAGAGCATACCTTCTCAAACTTAGGGTGGGCCTGATACTCTGTATTTCTAACAAGCTCCCAGGTGATGCCAATCTTGCTGGTCTGTTGACCAGACTTTGAGTAACAAGGATCACCTTTCCTTTAACAGAGAGTTTTGATCCAAGATAGTATGGATCCTTCTTGATATCCACACATCAATCCGTGGCATTTAACATCCTGCATTTTTGTCAAAGATAGACATCTGTTGGAAGGGGTCTGCATCTGCATTAAGAGTACATTCTTTTTTCCCCAGGTAGAAATAACTCAAAATATTGGGGAGATAAGGACAAGAGAAACCAATAGAGAAATCTTGGACTTCATTTTTTCCAATGGTTTCCAATAAAAATATAAAGGGAAAAACATTACTTCCCTGTCACTACATATTTTCAGTAGATGCCGGAATGGAGCAAAATTGGGTGATCTCCCCTATAATCCCTCTTCCTGCTTCCTGACCTCCTTGGTTGGAGTTGCCTAATGCCTGTAGTTTGCTAGGACTGCTATAGCAAAGTACCACAAACTGGGTGACTTAAACAAGAGAAATTTATTGTCTTACAGTTCTAGAAGCTAAAAGTTCAAATCCAGGTGTCAGCAGGGTTAGTTCCTTCTGAGGGCTATGAGGGAAGGATCTATTCCAGGCCTCTCTGAAGACCCTATCTCCCAATAAGGTCACATTCTGAGGTACTAGGGGTTAGGACATTCAGCATAATGGTGGGACTCTGGGGATGACACAATTCAACCCATAACACATGGTAAAAAAAAAAAAAAACCACACTTTGCTTTTTGCATAGGATCGCTTAGTAAGTAAGTAGTTTGTTTCTAAAACTCCAAGATTAAAGGATGCTTGAGGAAGCAATTAGTTTCCCTCTATTTTCTGGGATCTTATATAGTTCATCCACTGATTGCATTTGCTTTTAAGATTGGAATCATATGAAGAATATCTTTAATATGATCTACTGATACTTTATCTTAAGTAAAAATGCGTTATCTTACAGAAATATGTCCCTTTTTCTTTGTTTTTAGGTTGGCGTTGTAAACGGTATGGTCACCGAACGGGCGACAAAGAATGCCCTTTCTTTATCAAAGGCAACCAAAAGTTAGAACAGTTCAGAGTAGTAAGTAAAACCCCAGAGTGTCGATTTACGTTTACCAGAGATGGTGAATGTCGGTGAATCAGGCAGTCACCAGTGAACTGGAGGGTCACATAAAACACATTCCCAAAAGCCTTTTGGCCAGAGTATCGAGTGTTAACTACCTCTCTCTTAAATCGAATTTGTGTGATAGATTAGTTTATTAACAAAAAAACTGACTTCTTATTAAAGTGTTATTTGTTTATGCCTTGGGAACACTGATTCTTCTTCTGAAGCAGACATTGTTACCTGTTCAGTCACTTTTTTTTTTTTTTTACTTATTATATAAAAAAATTATGTTTCATAACTAAAATCAGGGTTCTAGTTCCCAGTCTTTGTCTAAAGATTAGATATCTTTCTATTATAAACTAGAAGTGTGTATATAAGTGATATATCCTCTTTAGATGGCAGTAAAATAGATCTCTCATTTCCTCACTTTGTTTGACAGAGTCATCTCCCAGGGGTGTGAATTCACCATTCAGTAACTGTTTTGGTCAATTTAACCTTGCTGTTATCAGATTTATTGGGATTATCAGCATATATCAAACTGGGATCCACAATTCTCTAAGGATTTTAAGACATTTAAAATATTGTGCTTTCATTTTAATAATTTGAAGAAAATATTCTGGATAAATCACTGCTAGCTGGAACGTTGATTTTTACAGATCCTATAACATAATTTCGTGATAAATCTCAAAAACTTAAACATACTTATACTTTTTAAATTCAGAAACCTAAATTCTAAGAATTGATTCTAAGGATATAACAACATCAGTATACACAAATTTTTATGAACGTATAAAGATAACTTTCAGAATTATTTATATGGTTGAAAAAGAGAGAGTAAAGAAAAATAGGCAGGCTGGCCCCATGGCTTAGCGGTTAAGTATGTGCGCTCCGCTGCTGGCGGCCCAGGTTCGGATCCCAGGTGCGCACCGACACGCCGCTTCTCCGGCCATGCTGAGGCCGCATCCCACATACAGCAACTAGAAGGATGTGCAGCGATGACATACAACTATCTACTGGGGCTTTGGGGGATAAATAAATAAATAAATAAATTTTTTAAAAATTAGAAAAATAGGCAACAACTTCAATGGCCCACATACCAACATAAATTACTGTAACATAGAAATTATATAGCTTTTAATAATAATGTTTTACAAGAATATGTAATGTCATGGGAAGATGTTCATGAAAACATGAGTGAAAAAAGAATTGAGTTGTGTATATAATTTTTTGTAAATTATGAATAATGACTGGAAGAACCACAATTAAAATAATAGCAGTGGCTATGGTAAGACAATAGATATTTTTATCTTTTTTTGTGTGAGGAAGACTAGCCCTAAGCTAACATCCATGCCAATCCTCCTCTTTTTGCTGAGGAAGATTGGCCCTGGGCTAACATCCGTGCCCATCTTCCTCTACTTTATACGGGACACCGCTACAGCATGGCTTGACAAGCGGTGCGCATTGGTGTGTACCCAGGATCCGAACTTGCAAACCCCGGGCCACCGAAACGGAGTGCGTGCACTTAACCACTGCGCCACCAAGCCAACTCCGACTTTATTTTTATTTAATATGTAAAATTTTTACAATAAACATATTTTTAAAGATAATTTACATACCATAAAATTCACTCGACATGTATTCATATTTTTAAGTAATTTAAATGATTTTAAATTATACAATATTACAAGAATACATTTGTCTTATGTTTAACAAAATGAAAACATTACAGTAAGGTTTTTCACAACTGACTTTTCAAGTCGAATCCAGCCTCTCTCCCCAGAGGAAATATGCAGTAAGTAGCTTGATGAATATACTTCCAGATTTTTTTTTGGCATATACATGTTTTTTTGCACCTATAAATGAATCATTCTTACATATCATTTTCCAACTCACTTGTTTTGCTTAAAAATGTCTCTTGATCATGTCTACATAGAACAAAGAGAATTACCTCGATATTTCTAATCTTGAGTAGTATTTAATGATTCAGCCATGGTTTATTTCCTTATAAAGGCTATTTAAATTATATCGTATATTTGTATAATTGGAAAATCTTTTTTATCGCCTCTAGGAGTTTGAAGTGATGGTGACTCTTAGGAAGGATTAGAACATATTGAATATAAAATTACACCAAACAGGGAAAAAAACTGGTTTCAGTGAAACAGAAATTTAATTTTAATTTAAATAACAGTCTATGAAGCCTAACCAAACCTTAACCTTCTCTAACCCTCAAGGCACATGAAGATCCCATGTATGACATTATACGAGAGAATAAAAGACATGAAAAGGACATAAGGTGAGGTTGTCCTGATGATAACAATACCCTCTTAAAGTTTTAAATTATATAAAGTTGGAAACAACCATTCCAGTATTAGAGGATTGGTTTAGTAAATATAGTACTTTGTGAAATATTTAGAGGGCAAGAGTAATCACTGAAAAGGCCAGTGTGTGGGGAATGAGCAGGCCAGCCTTGTCCTACTTGGGTTAGCTTAAAGCAGTGGGCTTGGCACAGCCCGCCCACACCACTGATAGTTGATGTTGGCAACTATAATTTATCTTCTCCAATGTCTTAGGGTTAAAGATACAGTGAAAAAACAGGAGAGTTGGTTTTTCTCAAATTGGTGGTACTGAGTTATAATTGTTGAGGAGGCAGATCACCTAGTATGAAGTTGAGCAGTGGGGGAATGATTTAGGAAGGTATGCATCTGTTAGAAGTTATAATAGTAAGGACTATAGAAACATGCAGAAATATTTACGACAATGAAAAGAAGACAAAATGGCTTGTACACTGGTTACACTCATGGAAAATAGGCCTGGATGTGGACAAGAATGGGGAAAATATGCAAAAATAAAAATAAGTGCTGTCTTGAGCCAGCCCTAATGGCCTACTGGTTAAAGTTTGGAGCACTCCACTTTGGCAGCTCAGGTTGGCTTTGGGCATGGAACCACACTATCCGTCTATCAGTAGCTATGCTGTGGCAGCAGCTCACAAAGAAGAACTAGAAGGACTTACAACTGCAATATATAACTATGTACTAGGGCTTTGGGGAGGGGAAAAAAAAGAGAGAGAGATAGGAAGATAGGCAACAGATGTTAGCTCAGGGCAAATCTTTCCCAGCAAAAAGAAAATAATAATAAGTGCTGTCTTTAAGGAGGTGATTATACATGATATTTATATCTAAAAATAATTTTTTTTAAATATGATTCTTTGACCAATCTTATATGTTTAGGATACAACAGTTAAAACAGTTACTGGAGGATTCCACTTCAGATGAAGAGGGGAACAGCTCCAGTTCCTCAGAATGTAAAGAGAAACACAAGAAAAAAAAGAAGAAAGAAAAGCATAAGAAAAAGAAGAAAGAAAAGAAAAAGAAGAAAAAACAAAAGCATAAGTCTTCCAAGTCAAATGAGAGTTCAGACTCAGATTGACAAGAACTTGACTTGTTCAACATTCTCTTCTCAAAAATCAAACCCTGTGGCCAAAGATCAGAGGAATGTGGAATCGGAGAGAAACACGACAGAGACACCAAGAGAGGAGGATGTTTGGTGTCACACATGTAATTCTCATCTTCCTTCCAGTAAAGATGTGACCCACAGGAGAGGGGGTTGTGTCTTCCCAGGTGCTAACTCTGCACAGTGGCTGATTTCAGGCAGGACATCTTTTTTCAGTGTCCTCCTCCCTGCTGATCACTGCGACTTGTGATTCCTCAGAAATGCCTCTGCCAGGGTGGCTAGACCAAGGAATCTTGGAGGAAGCTCCTCCAGATGCTGCCGCAGCTTCCACCCTCCAGAGTGGGGCACTTAATTCCCACAGACTTCAGGCTTGACTCTTTCTGTTGCTGAGGACAATAAAAGCTGATTATTTATTTTTTAAATATATTTATTTTTTATTTCTGAATAATACATGCATGTGCTCCAAATTTAAAAGTTTTTTTGTGTGTGTGAGGAAGATCAGCCCTGAGCTAACATCCGTGCTAATCCTCCTCTTTTTGCTGAGGAAGACCAGCTCTGAGCCAACATCCACTGCCAATCCCCCTCCCTTTTCTTCCCCAAAGCCCCAGCAGACAGTTTCGTGCCATAGTTGCACATCCTTCCAGTTGCTGTATGTGGGACGCGGCCTCAGCGTGGCCAGAGAAGCGGTGTGTGGGTGCGCGCCCGGGATCCGAACCCGGGCCGCCAGTAGCCGAGCATGCACTTAACCGCTAAGCCACGGGGCCGGCCCTCCGGATTTAAAAGTTATATGAGAGTTAATCATGAAAACTCTTCTTTCTTACTTTCTCCCCCAGCAGCCCAATGGCTGCCAATTTTACCAGTTTCTTGTGAAGTCTTCCAGAAATATTTTATATATCACAAACATATAGGGCTTTTTTTACACAAATGCTATACATTCATCTGCACATTTTTTTAACAGTATAAAACTGATTATTTTAATATCAAGTACATTTGCCCTTGCTGCACAAAAAAATGTGTTTATAATCACCTGAGATGATTGGTTGATTGGGGGAGGGGTTCCTATAACAACAATGAAAAATCTTGTGTGGTTACATTGTATTTAACTTGCTTGGATCTTAGTGCCTGAGTCCCAAGACTTGCCCTGAGGAGCTGACTCAGAAAAATTTTCAGAATTACTATACTGAGTCAACTACCCACATCCCAAAATACATCCCTCACTCTCTTCCTTTTCCTGTTGGTTAAGCACAGCTCACTTTTGCTCTTCTACATTTGTGCCGCAACAGAAGCAGCTCAGCCCATCAGAGTGGTGCCTGCAGCTAAGGGAGAGTAAGTCTTGTTCTTTGCTCAGCCATAGTGGAGCTAGATCTTGCTCACAGGTAAGTGTCCCTCCCTATCGAGCAGGGTTTATTCCAGTATTCAGGGTCCCAGGCACTCTCTACGCTGATTTTCAGCCTCTTTCCTTGGGGATTGGATTCCCTCCTCTTTAAAGAACAGCCAATCCAGGGCTGGCCCCGTGACTTAATGGTTAAGTGTGCACGCTCCGCTACTGGCAGCCCAGGTTCGGATCCCAGGCACGCACCGACACATCGCTTCTCCGGCCATGCTGAGGCCGCGTCCCACATATAGCAACTAGAAGGATGTGCAACTATGACACAACTATCTGCTGGGGCTTTGGGGAAAGAAAAGGAGGAGGATTGGCAATAGATGTTAGCTCAGAGCCGGTCTTCCTCAGCAAAAAGAGGAGGATTAGCACGGATGTTAGCTCAGGGCTGATCTTCCTCACAAAAAAAAAAAAAAAAAAAAGCCAATCCGGGTCCAGAATGGACCCATCTCCGACTCTCATCAATAAATGCTCCTGGTCTTGGCCTTGAAATAGTGCCTCAGCAACACAATTAGTCCCAATTGGAATCACCAGGGCTTGCTATTTCTGAAAACCCTGGCCAGTTGGTTCAGACATGCCTTACATTTATCCTTGGCATCCTAGCTCAGCATGCAGAACATGGGCCACTTGTCCTCTCCTATATGTCCCAGTGTTTCCTACCCAGTCCTGGCCTCTTCTCTTCTCCTTCTAGGAACTTCTTACTGTCCCTCTGGAATCCCATTCATGATAAAAGTATTCTTAAACAGGGGCCGGCCCCATGGCGCAAGTGGTTAGGTGCGCACGTTCTGCTGTGGCGGCGCGGGGTTCGCCGGTTCGGATCCTAGGCACGCACTGACGCACCACTCATCAAGCCATGCTGTGGCGGCGTCCCATATAAAGTGGAGGAAGATGGGCATGGATGTTAGCCCAGGGCCAGTCTTCCTCAGCAAAAAGAGGAGGATTGGCAGATGTTAGCTCAGGGCCGATGTTCCTCAAAAAAAAAACCAGCATTCTTAAACAATATGAAAAAATCTGCATCAATGATTCTCAAACCTTTGGGGTATCAAAAACAGAGTACCTGTTAAAACACAGATTCCCGTGCTCCCAGACTTCCAGAGTTTCTGATTCAGAAGGTCTGGGGTGGACCTGGGAATTTTCCTTTCTAGCAAGTCCCCAAATGATGCTAATACTGTTGGTCTGGGGACCACACTTGGAGAACCACTGCTCTATATCTTTAACCTCTTACTGGAGCCTTCCTCCATTTCCTGCTTTAACTGGAATCTGGCCATCCCCTGCAGCCCTTGCAAGTTAACTACTGTCGCTACTCCCTCACTCTGGTTCTGTCTTGTTTCTGGCCTAGATTCCAGAGTACATCACTTAAGCCTGTCATCTCCCTTAACTTGGTCCTGTTGCCCAGCTTTCTCAGACCTCAAACCTCCTCTGCACCTATACCCAGACTGCTAGAGAAAAACCACACAGCCATGCAGATTGGTACCCCCACAAATTCATCACCTCCAAACTCAACTGAGCCCGTACAGCTGACTAACAAACCAAAAATTTGCTAGTCACCTATTCAAACCTTCATCCTCACACATCTCTGTTCAAGTTGAGTGTTGTCCACCCCTATCCAGGAAGGCATTACAAGCCCTGGGACCTCCCTTCACCAAGACATCCCACGAATCCATCATCATAGTTGTGGTAGGCAGAATTCTAAAAGGGCCCCAAGATTTCTCTCCCTAATCTCCAGGACTGTTAATATGATGAATTTTCCACTCATGATTAGATTACTTTACAAGCACAAGGAAAGGAAAATTATCTGGGTGTTCCTAACCAAATCCTAAGAGCCCTTTAAAATTCCAGAGTTTTTTCTGGCTGTAGCAATACAGGAACTCAGATTCCAAGCCTGTGACAGATTCCACATGCCATTGCTGACTTTAAACATAAAGAGGAAGGGGCTACAAGGCAAGGGATGCAGCAGATTCTAATTACTAATTGCAGCAAATTTGAATTAGAGGCCCCGGGCCGGCCCTGTGGCTTAGCGGTTAAGTGTGTGTGCTCCGCTACTGGTGGCCGGGGTTCAGATCCCGGGCGTGCGCCGACGCACTGCTTGTCAGGCCATGCTGAGGCCGCGTCCCACATACAGCAACTAGAAGGATGTGCAACTATGACGTACAACTATCTACTGGGGCTTTGGGAGAAAAAAAATTTTTTTTAATTAAAAAAAAAAAAAAAGAGAGACCCCTGACTAAAGCCAGCAAGGAAATGGGGAACTCAGTCCTATAGCCGAAAGGAACTCAGTTTTGCCAACCTCAATGACTATGGATGCATAGTCTTCACCAGAGCCCCCAGATATGAGCCCAACCCTGATGACATCTTGATTTTGGTCTTGTGAGTTGCTAAGTAGAGAACCCAGTTGAGCCTGCTCACACTTATGACCTACAGATCTGTGAGATAAGAAATGGTTGTTGTTTTAAGCCATTAAGTGTGTGTTAATTTGTTATGCAGCCATAGAAATCTAATAGAGTGGTGCAGTCAAGTTTCTCTCTTCCTGTCAGGCCAGTCCTCCACCTGTGCTCTGGACCCCAACTATCAGCCAGCAGTAGAGGGCAGTGATTAAGAGCACTGACTCTGGGGGCTGGCCCCGTGGCATAGCGGTTAAGTGCGTGCGCTCTGCTGTTGGCGGCGCGGGTTTGGATCCCGGGTGCACACCAATGCACCGCTTGTCAGGCCATGTGGCGGCGTCCCATATAAAGTGGAGGAAGATGGGCACAGATGTTAGCCCAGGGCCAGTCTTCCTCGGCAAAAAAGAGGAGGATTGGCATGGATGTTAGCTCAGGGCTGATCTTCCTCACAAAAAAAAAAAAAAACAAAAGAGCACTGACTCTGGATCCAGACTGCCTGGTTTTGAATCCCATTTGCACCATTCATGAGCTATCAGACTGGGCAAGTTGCTTGACATCTCTGTGCCTCTATTTCCTTGACTGATAATATTTACCTCATAGAATCATCGAGAATTAAGTGACTTGATACTTGTAAAGCATTTAGAACACCATTTGGCACATTTCTATTGCTAAATGAACATTAGCTGCTCCTGCTACTACTTAATGCTATCAACATTATCTATTCCTGCTTCCTTAGGGATCTTCCTCCTTTCATTATCCCATCTCACTCCTGTCTTCAAATTCTTCGACTGCTGTGTTGCTACTCAAACCAGGGGCCAACTTGCTTTCACTACATTCAGTTAGTTATCTATTTGCAAAAGTAGGTAGATAATGTATTACTAAAGCCCACCCTATAGATAATATCTCTGACACTTGGTTCACCATGGTAATGAGTGCTTAAGTTTTTCAGGAACTGGGAGTCAACTCCTCGTCCAGTTCAGGCCAGTTAAGACCACTGACTGTCAACTGGGCCTGTGAAAATGCCTAATAGGTGACCCTTTGATGTCAGGAAGCCAAAAATTCCACCCTCAGATCATGCTAACACCACCATTTTGTGAACATGCATCCTATGAAGAGCCATGAGGCTTGACTACACTTGTCCAGATCATCTATTACCTCACTTATCCTTACCTCCAAACATCTATCCCCACACTTCAGACCACCCACCCTGCCTCTTTATCCCATACATATCCCTAATCCCCATTTTCAGGAAGGCAGATTTGAGATTTGTTCTCCCAATCTCCTTGCTTGGTTGCCCTGTGAATAAACCCTTTCTCATATATATTTATTCTTCATCCTGGTTCCTGGCTCACAACTCCCAAAACCCTTGAAATTTCATGAGCAGTAAGAGCAATGGGAGCATCCTTTATTATATTTGGTCTCTCATCCTCAGTTCCCGAAATCACTTCAGAGCCATAAAGGTGAAATGGGTGTCTTGTTATTCATAACAAGTCCCTTTCTACCACAACTGGGTTTATGTTACTGAGGTGACTTTTGGAAAGCACCTAACCATGGGGGCTGGTTGCCAGGGGAATCAACCATGAATAGAGAGTTGGAACTTTCAGTCCCACCCTGATCTCAGGGGAGGAGAGAGGGGCTAAAGGTTGAATCAATCACCAATGGCCAATAACTTAATCAATCATGCCTATGTAATAGAGCCTCCATAAAAAACCAAAAGGAGGGGGTTCGGAGAGCTTTCAGGCTGCACATCTGGAGAGGGTATGGAAGCCTCGTGCCCCTTCCCACATACCTTGCCCTGGCTCTTCCATCTGGCTGCTCCTGAATTCTAGCCTTTTATAATAAATGAGTAATCTAATAAGTAAAATGTTTCTCTGAGTTCTGTGAGCTGCTCTAGCAAATTAATGAAACCCAAGGCAGGGGGCATTGGAACCTCCAATCTATAGTCTGTCTGTCAGAAGCACAGGTGATAACCTGGACTTGCGAGTGGCATCTGAAGAAGGTGAGGCAGTATTGTAGGACAGAGCCCTTAACCTGTGGAATCTGATACTATTTCCAGGTAGATAGTGTCAGAATTGAGTTCAATTGTAGGGCACCCTGCTGGTGTCTGAAGAATTCCTTGGATGTGGGGAAAAGCCCTACACACGTTGGAATTGGTTCCAGAGCCTTTCACTTTCCTACAAACACTGTAATGAAAATCCATGACTAAATATCTTAGTGTACATGTGCAAGTATTTCAATGGAATAGCTCATTAAATAGAATTACATATTTTAATTTTCACAGATACTACCAAATTGCCCTCCAGAAAAGTCTGTACCAATTTACACATCCTCATAACCTTGTCTAAAGCAGCCCATTTCCCTGCCCAACAGAAATTAATAAGCTCAAGGCTCTTTCATATTTAAAAAAAAAAAAATCCTCCATTGATCCCATACCTCTATCTAGCTCTTCCTCTCTTTTACAGCAGGGTTTCTGAACCTTGGCCCTATTTATTTCAGGGACTGAAAAATTCTTAGTTGTGGGGGTCTAGTCTTTGCATTGTAGGATATTCAGCAGTATCCTTGGCCTCTACCAACTACATGCCTCTAGCACCCCCACCAGTTGTGACAACCAGAAATGTCTCCAGATATCCTTACCATACAAAAGAATAAAACGGCACCCTTACCTTACACCATACACAAAAATCAACTCAAAATGGAGTAAATACTTAAACATTAAGACCTGAAACTGTCAAAATCCTATAAGAAACAGGAAAAAGGCTTCTTGACATTAGCCTTGACAATGATTTCTTGGATATGACATCAAGTACATCAAACTAAAAAAGCTTTGGGGCCGGCCCCGTGGCGTAGTGGTTAAGTGTGCATACTCTGCTGCTGGCGGCCCGGGTTCAGATCCCAGGCGCACACTGACGCACCACTTGTCAGGCCATGCTGTGGCGGCGTCCCACATAAAGTGGAGGAAGATGGGCATGAATATTAGCTCAGGGCCAGTCTTCCTCAGCAAAAAAAGAGGACTGGCATGGATGTTAGCTCAGGGCTGGGCTGATCTTCCTCACAAAAAAAAAAAAAAGAACTAAAAAAGCTTTTACACAAGAAAGGAATAATCAACAAAATGAAAACGCAACCTATGGAATGGGAGAAAATATCTGTAAGCCATATATCTGATATAAGGCTAATAGACAAAATATATAAAGGACTCCTACAACTCAACAGCAAAACAACAAGCTAATTAAAAAATGGACAAAGGAACTGAATAGACATTTCTCCAAAGAATGACCAGGTATATGAGAATGACCAGGTAAATGCAAAGGTGCTCAACATCACTGACCAGGGAAATGAAATGCAAATTAAAACAATAAGATATCACCTCATACTTGTTAGGATGGCTATTATCAAAAATACAAAAGGTAATAATGTTCGTGAACATTGGTGAGGATGTAGAGAAAAGAGAACCCTTGTACACTGTTGCTGGCAATGTAAACGGGTGCAGCCACTACCAAAAACAGTATGGAGGTTCCTCAAAAAATTAAAAATGGAACTACCATATGATGCAGCAAGCCCACTTCTGGGTATATACCCAAAGGAATCGGACTCAAGATCTCAAAGAGATATCTGAACTCTGATATCTGAATTCTCTTGTTCATTGCAGTATTATTCACAACAGCCAGGACATGCAACAACAGATGAGTGGATAAAGAAAATGCGGTATATACATACAACATAGTGTTATTCGGTCATAAAAAATAAGGAAATCCTGCCATTTGCAACAACACGGATGCAACAGGACTTTATGCTAAGTGAAATAAACCAGACAAAAACCAGACAAATACTACATGATACCACTTACATGATAAATCTAAAGTAGTCAAACCCACAGAAACAAAAGAGTAGAATGGTGGTGGCCAGGCGTGGGGGGGAGAGATGGAGGGGGACAGGAAGGTCTTAGTCAAGGTAAAAAGTTTCAGTTATAGAAGATAAATAAGTCCTAGGGGCTGGCCCAGTGGCGCAGCAGTTAAGCGCGCACACTCTGCTTCAGCGGCCCAGGGTTCACAAGTTCGGATCCCGGATGCGCACCGACGCACCACTTGTCAAGCCATGCTGTGGCGGCGTCCCATATCAAATAGAGGAAGATTGGCACGGCTGTTAGCCCAGGGCGAATCTTCCTCAGCAAAAAGAGGAGGATTGGCATCGGATGTTAGCTCAGGGCTAATCTCCCCCCCCAACCCCTCAAAAAAAGATAAGTCCTAGAAATCAACTGTACCGCATGGTGGCCATAGTTAACAATACTGTATTGTATACTTAAAATTTTTCAAAGAAGGTAGACCTTATATTAAGTGTTCTTATCACACAAAAAAATGATAAGCGGCTGGCAAGATGGTGCAAGCGGTTAAGTGCGCACGCTCCACTGCAGCAGCCCGGGGTTCGCCGGTTTGGATCCTGGGCGCGCACCGATGCACCGCTTGTCAAGCCATGCTGTGGCGGCGTCCCATATAAAGTAGAGGAAGATGGGCATGAATGTTAGCCCAGGGCCAGTCTTCCTCAGCAAAAAAGAGGAGGATTGGCAGATGTTAGCTCAGGGCCGATCTTCCTCACACACACACACACACACACACATACACACACAAAAAATGATAAAAAGAGGGCAGGAAGAAACTTGAAGACAATGAATAGGTTTACAGCATAGATTGTGGTGAATGTTTTCACAGGTGTATACTTATCGCCAAACTCATCAACTCATATACATGAAACATGTACAGCTTTTTGTATGTCAATCACACCTCAATAAAATGGTTTAAAAATAAACAAACAATATGCAGGAAAACAGTCTCATTTGGGAGGCACTGCTGTAGAGCAGTTTCTTGAAAGAATTGCCTACATTTGCCCTCTTTACTTACTTAGCTCTTCTTCCTTCCTTACCCATTGCGTTCTGGGTTTTATACCTTGTATTAGTCCGCTTGGGCTTCTGTAACAAAATAACACAGACTGGGTGGCATAAACAACAGAAATTTATTTTCTCACAGTTCTGGAGGCTAAAAGTTCCAAATCAAAGCGCCAGCAGATTGATTTCTGGAGAGAGGACTCTTTGTAGCTTGTCGACAGCCACCTTCTCAATGAGCCCTGACGTGGCCTTTCCTCTTTGTGCACATGCAGAGAGAACACCCTCTGGTATCTCTTGCTCTTTTATAAGAACACTAGTTCTATTGGATCAGGAACCCAGCCTTATGGCTTCATTTAACCTTAATTACTCCCTTAAAGGTCCTATCTCCAAATATAGTCATATTGGGTATTAAGACTTTGATATATGAATTTTAGGACACAATTCAGTCCATAACACCCCAATAGTGTCCCTGAGAGTGCTCTTGCTAGGCTCATTAGTGACACCGTTGTTATCAAAGCTAACAAATCCTTTCTACTCCTCTTGATTTTTTTAGCATTTGACATTTTGACCTTTAACAATGGATTTCATGAAACCTCTCTCCAGATTCTCCACCTAACTGGTGCTGCTACTTAACCACTGGCTGCTCCTGCTTGCTCTCCCTTTTAACTCTTGGCCTTTGTCCTTTAAATATCAATGTTTCTCACAGTTCCGGCCTAGATCTTCTCTTTACTCTTGTGTTCTCATCAACTCTTTTAGCTTAAAATATCAATACTCTGATACCAGCCCAGAACGCTCTCCTGAGCCCTAGACTTATTCACTTAGACGTCCTATGAGTAGGGTACTGTACCACTATATCCCACTCACAAGTGTGATACTCTCAGCATTCTTTTACTCTAAAAATGGTGCCACCAGCCCCCTCAGTACACTACTCCGAGTCAGAAGCATGATGCCTTCCAGAAGCTTTCAGCTGCTCCTCCTGTGTGCTTCCTCCATACCCAGGGCACCTATCACTCTGTGGTGACTATTTCCTTGCCTGACTGCCCACGAGCCTGGAAGCTTCTTGAGCACATACCATGTTCCCTATTGTATTTTCAGCTTCCAAAACACTGAATGACGTACCGGTGTTCAATACAAATTTGTTGAATGTATAGATTCTCTAGTTGGACAATGATTTGAAAGTTAACAGTGGATGCTATACTGCACCACCTGTATCTACCCACTCCTTAATCCCAGTCTCAACACCACACCTGGACTTCAGCATTGAAGTATTTTCTCTCTCAAGAGTTTACAATTCACTTTCCCTTTCCAGGGATTGACGTTTCCTAAGAGGGCTGCCCCACTCAAAGTCACAGCCCCATTCCAGGGGGAATCCTACATCACAATGACAAGGAAATGCAGGGATATAAGATGTGGCCCCTTGCCCCAAGTGAGACAACTCAGCAGGGTCATAATAGCTAAGAAGCTCTCAGTGCGATTGCTGGAGCCCTTAGTTGTCACTACATCACATCCCAACTTCTCCATCTGCTCAATTATGCTTCCTTTGCCCCCAAAAAGTGTTATTCCCAAGAGCACTCCCCATTAAATTTCCTGCACATAAACCTCCACCTCAGAGTATGGCCTCCAAAAGCTCGACCTGCCACAATCTGCCAATAGCCTCCTGGGAAAATGACAAGGTAGGTGTAGTCAGGAGCTACCCTTCATTTGACCTTTTTTTCCCAAATTTATGCTTGACTTTTCATCTAGCCTCCAGGATAAAGATCAGACTTGAGCAGAATTACAAAATAGGAGACAATATCCACTGATTGCTACTGTCTTCTTTTTGTGCTTCTCTTCCACCTACTGTTATCTCTTTCCCCAACTTCTAGGGTCCCAACGTCTCCCTCCCATACAGAGATCCCAAGTTATACTCTAAGTGCCTAGTTAGTTCTTCCACAATTCCTCAAGTGTTTAAAAGGCAGTCAGATTCAACTCATTCATACTAACAGACTAATGAAAACCCACTCCCTTTAATCACCCCCTGGGAAGGTATAGTGCCACTTAGTTTGAATAGAAAGTAAAATAGCTTTCCAATTCCTGTAATAGAAGCAAGGACACTAGGTCACCTGGAGTCAGGATCTTCAAAAGAACCTCACTGTACCCTTCCTACCAATCCTTCTTACCCTAACCAGTGCATTCCTATCTCAGCCTCTGCACTTCAGTCGTGTTTTGCTGCACTTGGAATGCTGGCGGAAACAGTGTCCACAAGGCAAAAATGTTAATCTAAGTTAAACCTAAGCCATCCATTGGAAACAGTGTCCACAAGGCAAAATGTTATTCTAAGTTAAACCTAAGCCATCCATTAAATATTGTACAGTAAATGCTAGGCTCAATATTAACTACTCAATGGGAATATATCATATGGGATACAGCAATAATCAATGGCACCCAGAGATGTATGATTCACAAGAATTACAAGTACAGCTACTATATTTCATTTGTCATTATCATGAAAGTGATAATACAGTGCACTGGTGATACAGAAGGATCACTTTATCCAACCATGGCTGGGCATCCAGGCCATAGCTGTTTTCCTGGAGTTACTTAAAGGAGTCCTGAAGTAGGAGTCAGGCAAAGTCATGGACATTCTCATAAGACCAGCCTTCAAAACACTATCTTTTGCTTTTGCTCTGACAACAGTGCTATCATTTTTTTTACCATCTTATTATACAATCTATAAGTACTAAGGTAGTATAAGGACTTACAAATATAGTAAGGATATGTTCATACAGCTTAGCTTAGAGGTAACAGTTTGGGGATACATCCATGTATCCCATACTGTCCAGACATTCCTGGTGGCACTGTATCTCCTCCCACATCTGCAATATCATGAATGCTACTATGCCCTGTTCTCTGAAATAACCTAGAGATTCTTCAAGCACATATAAATCTTTTTGGTACCTACTCAGACTTAACCAGTACAATTTATTGGGAAGAGACTGCTTCTACAAATTGACCGTCTAGATCCCAGGTTCTGAGTACAAAGAAATTGTTTCCCTAATGCTTCCTTTGTTTCTAGGAGTATACACTGGATGGAAGAACATATGATGCTATATAACCCACCTTTGGACACACCTATCAGTGTTATTATCAGGGACCTACTATGTGCCTGTCTCCTTCCAAAAAAATAAGCAAACCATAGTCTCTACCCTCAGGGAAGGCCCTGTAGATGGAGAATCCTTCATCTATTCTGCCTTCAACACCATCCTTTACCGTTTATCTAAAGGTCCCTGGAGAGTATAAGACAGACGTATACATGGCAGAAGTAAACATGAATGACTCAACTCTACTGGTAGTATTATCAGTATGTGGTCATTTTGAGACTGGAAGAAAATGCTTAAGAATCACACACATATGCAATTCAACTTATTTACTGTTTTTCAACTTATAATTCCAAAGGCTTTACAATGTCAATTTTCTTGGTATAATAGCTTTATTAGTTCAAATCAACAGAGAGAACACATGCTCCAAACCTTCATAACAATGCAATATTTAACACTTCTTTGTAGCTGGAACTCAGCAATTTGTTTCCTATGAAATAACAATGGAATAATACATTTCCTTAAGTCTATTGTATAACAGACTCAAGATATGTTATACAGAGAATCACTACAAATCTTTAGTTTCCGTCTTTAGGATAAAGTTAAAAGTTTTGACATTTTGCTTGACCTTGGTTATCAGTCTTTCCTTTATGACCACTGCATGGCACATAGGGGCTTTAAATGGCTGTCAAGTGACTGCTCCCTGACACCCCAGGACTAGGGGTTGGGGGCATGCTAGGCATACTCAATGCCAAGACTCAGAAGGAAAGCCTGTCATGCTATCATACTACTAGCCCCTTAAGGGAGATACTAAGCTTCCATCCAATACCCAGCTCTAAATTAGGACATTTTAAGAGCGAAGCCACCAGGATAATTTAAAAATCCCATATAGTGCTCACTTTGGCAGCACACACACTAAAATTGGAACGATACAGAAAACATTAGCATGGCCCCTACGCAAGGATGACACACAAATTTGTGAAGCATTCCATATGTAAAAAAAATAATCCCACATAACCTACAATTTACTATCATTAGCAGCATCGGGAATTAAAACTGAAAAACTAGCATAAAAATAACATTCCACTGAATTGAAAGGCTTTGGGTTCAGTCAACTTGTAAGCTGGGGTCTATAGACATATCTATTAGCCAGTTAGAATGCTGCCATTTTTCACTGCCCACAAACAGTGTTAGTTTTGGAGGGCAGAACAGGCACTGAGTAGGAAACCCCAAACAAATGAAGTCCTAAAAGCAAATCATAAGACATCAAAACTAGACACAGGATAGATACCAACCTCTATATCTGCTGGGTATTTCTTAAACTTGACAGCATCTGCCTTGAATGTCTGTGTTTACTTGTTGATTTGTAAGCTACCTTGGTTTCCAATCTCTCACAGGTACCTGAGGGAAGAAGGGATTCATACACTCAATAATTCAACTTGCTTGAAAAACAAATCAAAAACACATCTTTCGAGAAAATGACCTATTTTTTTTTTTGGTGAGGAAGATCAGCCCCGAGCTAACATCTGCCAATCCTCCTCTTTTTGCTGAGGAAGACTGGCCCTGGGCTAACATCCACACCCATCTTCCTCCACTTTATATGCGACGCCGCCACAGCATGGCTTACCAAGCAGTGCCTTGGTGCGTGCCCAGGATCCGAACCGGCGAACCCCAGGCCGCCACAGCGGCAGAGCACACGCACTTAACCGCTTGTGCCACCGGGCCGCCCCGAGAAAATGACCTATTTTTAAAGATAGTCTTCTGTACCATTCTATACTTATTACCAGCAAAAAAAAATTATTTGGCAAAAATAATAACAGACACAATCTAGAGAAGAGCCTTCAGCCTGGAAATTAAAATCTTGACTGTGTAACTTAAAGTTCTCAATATCTGCTTCACATGGCTGTGACAGGACTACTCAATAAGACTTTCTTTCAGACACCGTCAAAGGAGAAAGTGCTGAAGCTACTAAACTACAGTATTAGGGAAGGGAATAAAGTTAAAACCAACGTTGTTTCCAAGATAGAAAAAAATAATTTACACACACTATGATGGGAAATGACAGCAGAGACAAATTAAGACTAAAGGTAAGCTGCCCAGTATTTTGGTTTAACTATTCATTTTACCATGTCAGTCATCGGGAACTAGGGCTTACACATCTGGAATGCTCCCACTGATTATTAAGTTTACCCAATGCTTCCATTATTATTTATTATGCATGTGATGCCTGTAAGCACAGTGTCCCAGAACATTCACTCTCTTGCTCTCCTTTATAAGCAGGGACAAATGATACCAAAGCCAAAAGACTCGGCTCAAATCATAAAGTCAGCCTGTTTTTAAAAAATCCTTTCAAAATCACTGAGTATGAATCAAAGTCATGACAACTAACAGCCAAGAATGAAGATTTGACAATACCTCAACTTTTAAGTAGAAAAGGTAGGCTTAAATATTTGAGTCTACAAGTCTTGGGACTAAAACTGGGACTTAATGGGGCCCTATGCATCCCACCCTTCACTCACTGCTTTACTTCCTTCTTTGCACCGCAGATATGATCATCCCCCAAAGCTCTATTTTGGGCCCTTCCCACTCTTTCTTTGAACAACCCCTTCCTATTCCTAGGGTAAATAGGAACTCAAACTCAAGCTTCAACCAGATGTGGATGACCTGCTAGTCCAGTCCCTCAAACTCACCATTTTGTACACTCCTCTCACCCACAACCACACAGCAAAGCAAAACAACTTCTCTTCCCAAATTAACTGTTTTCCATGGATGTTACCATTTTCTCTAGGTATTCAAGTTCAAACCCCAGTTTTGTTTTGTTTTGTTTTTAAGAATCAATTTTGTTAGTGAATCCTGAGGTGTCTATATCTTTTACTCCCATGTGAGTTGGCACTCTCATCTCTTCATATCCAACACTGAATTAAATTGACTTCATACAAGATTTTCAGCCATCTAGGCACTCTCTATTCTAATTCCTCCTAATACTGCCAGTTGAAGATTCCTAGAGCACATTTCTTCCTGTCATTTCTCTACTCAGTTTAGATTGGCCCCTTATTGCCTACCGGATAAAAATCTAAAAGCAAAGGGAAAATATACTACTTTAGCCCCATTCTGCTTAGCCTCTCTTCTTTCCCAATTCATCACAAGTCTTCCCTCTCCCAAGATGGTCTCAGGCTGAATCCCTGGAACACACTTGACCTGCCCTGGCTGCACATCTGAGCTCAAGCTACTGTCTCCACTCCCACTCCAAATTTTCTTCTCTTTCCCACTCCAAACCATAGCTTCTAAATCCATTATCAAAATTCACTGCCTCATGGGCCGGCCAGGTGGCTTAGTGGTTAAGTTTGTGCTCTCAGCTTCGGCGGCCTGGGGTTCACACATTCAGATCCTGGGCACGGACCTACGCACCGCTCATCAGGCAATGCTGAGGCTGCGTCCCACATACAAAATAGAAGACGACGGGCACAGATGTTAGCTCAAGGCTACTCTTCCTCAAGCAAAAAGAGGAGGATTGGCTATGGATGTTAGCTCAGGGCCAATCATCCTCACCAAAAAAAAAAAAAAGAAATTTCACCACCTTCACATGGACTGCCAATTCTCAGCAACTCCAGGTACATCTATGTCTATCTGTCTCTCCTTTGCTGACTATCTCAACCCAACTCTCATTTACTACCATCACCCAGTTCTCTACCATCATCTACTAGAGATCTTTGTTTCAAATTACATTGCAATTTCCTAGAAAGCAGGAACTCTAACTTGGGATTCTCTTTGCAAATCCTACAAACAAGCGCACCTATAGCTTAAGTGAGAACATGCTTTCAAAATGGAGAAATACTATTCATCCATGGCTGCCTCTGCATCCAGGACCCATTATACAACCACCACAGACAACCAAATAGGATAGAAGCCCATTAGTCACTTACATCCCAATGACTTGTGAGAGGTTCTCTTGGACTCCAATCCCTCCTGCTTGGCCATGGTATGTTCCTTGCGGAGACCGCCATAAGTGATTTCATAGCCATCCCGTCCCTTCACCTTGTAAACCACAGGGATGCTCTCATATTCACCACGCTTTAGCTTGTACCTGTTTCTGGTGGGCCACACAATAAGTTGAGGGGAGAGAGAGCTCTCAGGTGGCATCCTGATTATCCTGCCAGACTTGTGATACAACTTCCTTTGGAAGATGTCAGAGGGCCCTGTGGACTAACCTCCTCAAAAAGGCATTCTACCTCATACAGTTCATCTTCAACTTCCTCTTCCAACTCACAGTCTTCTGAATCCTCGGGAAGCACAATGTTCAAGGCAGCATTTTTCTTCAACAAATACACTGTCTTACCATTTGAGAAGCTGCTCAGGGCATTCAGCTTCCTGCCTTTCACAGTCCTCATTTTTGCATACTTTTTGAAGTTCTCATTATATACCTCCTCAGTCTCATCATTTATGATCATTTCTTCTTCATCTGTGTTTGCTTTCCTATTCCTGACTGATTTTTTCCGTGATCCCTTTAATTACAGTCTGGTGATGACTCTTCATCTATGAAGGGAATTTGTTCAGAGGATTTCTTGAGCTCTGCATCCTGCCACCAGCTCATATCACACCGGATGCCTTCATCAACTAGGTTGAACTGGGCCAACCAGGTATGGGAGGGAAGGTACCCCTGGGGGTAGTTATTACTCTCTACCACTTCATCTTCATTCAGTTCCTTACTCCCAACTGACTTTTTCTCTATTCCCTTTCTACAACTTTCTAGTGATGACTCAGGGAATTGCTCTACCTCTGCATCCAGCCACCAGCTCATATCACACATGATGCCTTCATCCACTTGGTTGAACTGGGCGACCCAGGTAAGGGACAGAATGCAGCCCTGGGGGTAGTTATTACTCCCTACCACTTCATCTTCATCCAGTTTCTCAGGGGAGCCATGACTCCCACTACAAAAACTTTCTTTCCCCAATGCTAAGCGGGTTCTGGGATGTAGACTGTAGGCTCAGGTCATTAAACTGTTTCCATGCTAATGCAGAGTGGCCTTTCCTGCTGGAGCTTATTGCCATCTCCAGTAGACTGGCACGATTTTGAGTCTGGGTTATTATGGATCTCATCTCCGTCTTTAACTTCACATTGAGGTGGCAGGATTTCGGGAACAGCTGTATATCCCTTTTCTTTCCCCAAGTTCATCTCAATGACTGATTCTGACTTTAACATCTCATGTCTTACATCAAGACACTGCTGCGACCAGAGCACTCCTTGTTCATCTTCACATGTAATGCAGTCTTCATTCTCATGAGGGTTATAGAGCACATTCCTACTTTCACATGAACTCTGTGAAATCTCATTGTTCTGCCCCATGTCATCTGGCATGGCTTCACCATAAGCCTGGGCAAACAAAGCTATGACTTCTTTCAAAGTCTTCTTGAATTGTATTACAGGACATCCTTCGCCCTCTTTTGCCCCCATTTTCTCTTTCTCAGATGCAAAGCTTCCACAAGGGGTATTTCTATACAGAGTGTTATTAGAAGGGCTCTTATCATGTACCTCCCTCTTCTGGGCAACAGAAGACAGAGCCCCATCTGTTTTTTCAGGAAGGTTGCCAGTTTCAACGTCAACATTAGTAGTAGGAATATTGGTCACCCTACCTATGTCATGGATGTTGCCCTCTGAGTGGATGTCTTGTTTTTTTACTAATGTTTTCAGCCTGCTGAAATTCAGTTTGAGTCTCCTTTGTTTTCATTTTTTTCCCATAGCCACTATAGTGCAACAATGGTGCTGGATTATAAAACACAGGAAATACGACTTCGGTTAACTGTAGTGGGCAACGGGGACTGAGGTACCTGGAAGCCAGGATACTCACTGAGCACCAGTGAATATGGAAAATATAGACGTCCATTTCTGAAACCTAGAAAGAGAATGTGATAGTTAGTGATTTTCTTTCCTGCAGCCAGTATGTACCCCTATGGCCACACCAATTGTTAAAATATTGAGTTTCCTCCATGCCTAATGGCCCCTACTTCCTCCTTGGATATTCCCAGGATTCAACAAATAAAGGGGCAATGACTGGAACAGTGGGGCCTCCAGGACCCTTCCTTAGCACTAGAATAGTCATCTGATCTCAGTGGTTGGTTCCGAGGCCCTATCACTTAGTCGGCATATTACAAACATCACCCACCACCCTGAATGACTCTTTTTAAGAGAGACCAAGTACACACTAAGCATAATTCAGGTTGTCATGGCTTCAGAAAGACTAATACATGTCAGGCCTTACAGAACAAATGGAAACAAAAGTTCTTTGGATTTATAAACCTTCCTAAACCTACTTATTCGGCACTATTCATTCACACACATACATCTGCCCCCCTTTCCACTCATCAGGGATAATCACTGCAATGGTGTCAATAATGCCACACATTTCTCTCACACAAATTTATTTTGAGGAAAGGCACTTGATTTTGTGAGATAGATTTATACAATTGACAAATGAAGTTAAGATAAAACCTCTACTAAGTATATAAAAGAAGCAACAGTTATGATCTTATGAACTCAATTTCGTCGTTGAGGAATGTATCAAAGTGCCTCTCGTACTTGGCATAATATATCTGTACAAGCATTTGGGTTTTTTCCCTTTATTAAAAGAAAGGAGAGAAGTCTCAGTTTGGAGTTCAACATTGTCTTAATAGGTTAGAAGCCAAAAGAATGAAGTTCATGTAACTACAGAGTCAGATAACTTCCCCAATAAAAATCCCACAATACACACTGTACTGTATAGGACAGTACAACAAAATACTTTAAGAGCAGGTCCTTGCCACTAGAAACTATCACAGGACCACTATCCAGTCACCCATCGCAAAAACGTAGGTATTCAAGTTTTTTTCTCTCTTACTAATCAACAAAACCTACGTCTACTCTTTGTAAGCGCCTTCTCTCTTCTGTTACCAATGCAAAGGACTTAAAAGGCCTCTCCAAGTTTTTAACTATCTAACTACTAGTAACTTTCTCGACCCATCCCCAATACCTCACAGGTCTGTAACCCATACTGCTTCCAGAATAATCTTTCTGATCCAACTTTGATCCTCATTCTAGTTACAGTATTTGAACGGCTTATCATTGCCTCGTCAGGAAATGGGGAACAATGACCATATTCCTTAGAATGCCATAAAGGCCTTCATTATCTGGTTTCTCATTGTATCATCTCAATACTCTCCCATTAAGAGTAAGCTGGAGGCTCCAGCCATATATGGGTTCCTCCACTACGCCAACTTCTCTTCCTTTTTCTAGGACATCCTCCTTCCCCCACTCCCTTCCAACTGCTACCAAAACCTAATTCATTTTGTTAAAAAAAAGAAATGCTGCCATTTGAGACAACAGATGGACCTTGAGAGCATTTTGATAAAGAGAAAATCAGCTGGACAGAGAAAGACAAATGCTGTATATCACTTATATGCAAAATCTAGAAACGATAAATTCATAGAAACAGAATAAAATGGTGGTTGCCAGCGGTTGGGTAATGACAGAAATGGGGAGATGCTGGCCAATGGCAAAAAACCTAATTCATCTTCTAGAAAGGAGGAAACTGAGGCAAAAAGAATTTAGTATTTATTCAAATTCAGCCCCTATTTCAACTGCACAGCACTGTATACCGCATGTCCAATTAATATTTAAAAGGGGTTGACTTCATGAATCTGAATATGTAAGAAGCTTGCAAGTCACTCAGTCCTAACAAAGTAAAAAGCTGAACTGAAAAATCAAGAACTCTTCTTAGATCTGTCACAGCAGTGAGGTTACAGGGCAAACTGCTACCCTCAATATTGAAGAGACACATGAATACAGACAATCACAACTTAGAGGAGTGCAAACCCAGCAGATGAAAACTCCACAGGAACTAGCGGTGGGGTAGGGAAACCTGAACTCTTACTGACAAATTGCAGGCTCAGGGTCAGCAAGTCTGAGAGTTAAAAACTTCAGGGCACCCTGGCATAGGGGGACTTCCCCACGCTTTTTTGAGTTTCACCTGCAGTAGTTCAACCAGTTTCTCATAGGAAATCTAAGAGAAAAATCCCGTGTTTCCTGCAGAGGAAGGGAAAAAGGAACCACTGTGACATACACAAGGAGCTCTCCACTCTTCTTAAAAAGAGTTGGCCCTCATAGTGCGCACGCTCCGCTACTGGCAGCCCAGATTCAGATCCGAGGCGTGCACCGACACACTGCTTGTCAGGCCATGCTGAGGCGGTGTCCCACATACAGCAACTAGAAGGATGTGCAACTATGACACACAACTATCTACTGGGGCTTTGGGGAAAAAAAAGGAGGAGGGGTGGCAATAGATGTTAGCTCAGGGCCGGTCTTCCTCAGCAAAAAGAGAAAGATTGACATGGATGTTAGCTCAGGGCTGATCTCCCTCACAAAAAAAAAAAAAAATTACACTAATTAAAAAAAAGAAAGGGGCCAGCCCCGTGGCTTAGCGGTTGGGTGCGCGCGCTCCGCTGCTGGCGGCCCGGGTTCGGATCCCGGGCGCACACCGACGCACCACTTCTCCGGCCATGCTGGGGCCGTGTCCCACATACAGCAACTGGGAGGATGTGCAGCTGTAACATACAGCTATCTACTGGGGCTTTGGGGGGAAAAGTAAACAAATAAAAAGCTAAAAAAAAACAGAAAGAAAGAAATTGAATCAATAACTAATAACCTTCCAAAACAGAAAGCACCAGGGCCAGAGGGGCTCAATGGTGAATTCGACCAAACACTTAACGAAGAAATTACAAATAGATCAGTGGAACAGAACAGAAAGCCCACAAATAGACCCACATCAATATAGTCAACCGATCTTTGACAAAGTAGCAAAGGCAATACAATGGAGCAAAGATAGTCTTTTCAACAAATGGTCCTGGAACAACTAGACATCCGCATGCAAAAAAATGAATCCAGACACAGACCTTATGCCTTTCACAAAAATTGACTCACAATGGATCACAAACCTAAATGTAAAACACAAAACTATTAAACCCCTAGAAGACAACACAAGAGAAAACCTAGATGGCCTTGGGTATAGTGATGACTTTTTAGATACAACACTAATGGCACAATCCACATAAGAATCGATAAGCTGGACTTTGTTAAAATTAAAAACTCTGTGAAAGACACTGGCAAGTGAATGAGAAGACAAGCCACAGACTGAGAGAAAATATTTGCAAAAGACATATCTGACAGGGGACTACTATCCAAAATATACAAAGAACTCTTAAAACATTAAGAAAACAACCAATTTAAAAAAGAGGCCACAGATCATAACAGACCCCTCACCAAAGATATATAGATGGCAAATAAACATATTTAAGATGCTCCACATCATAATGTCATTAGGGAATCACAAAGTAAAGCAATGAGATACCACTATGTATGTATTAGAGTGGCTAAAATCCTGAACACTGACAATGCTAAACACTGGAGAGGATATGAATCAATGAGAACTCTTTGTCATTGCTGGTGGAAAAGCAAAGTGGTGCAGCTGCTTTGGAAGACAGTCTGGCAGTTTCTTAGAAAACTAAACATACTCTTGCCAAAACCTGGAAGGAACCAAGATTGGGTGGGTGAGTGAATGCATAAAGTGTAGTACATTCAGAAAATGGAATATTATTCAGCAGTAAAAACAAATGAATTATCAAGTTACAAAAACACATGAGGGAACCTTAAGTGCAAAGAAGCCAATCTGAAAAAGCCATATACTGTACGATTCCCACAACATGACTTTCTGGAATAGGCAAAGCTATGGACAGTAAAAACAATAGTGGTTGCCAGGATTTAGGGAGGATGGAGGCATGAATAGGCAGAGCAGAGGATTCTGAGTGAGTGAAACTATTCAGTAGAATACTAGAATGGTAGATACATGTCATTATGCATTTATCCAAACCCATAGAAAGTACAGCACCAAAAGTGAACCCTAATGTAAACTATGGTCTTTTGGTGATCACGTGTCACTATAGGTTCACTGATTGTAACAAATATACCACCCCAGTGCAGGATGTTGATAAAGGGGAAGGCTATGCACGGTTGAGGGTATATGGGAAATCTACCTTCTGCTCCATTTTGTTATGAACTTAAAACTGCTCTAAAAAATAAAGCCTTCTAGGGGCCAGCCCCGTGGCATAGCGGTTAAGTGTGCGCGCTCCACTGCTGGTGGCCCGGGATTCGGATCCCAGGCGCGCACCAACACACCGCTTGTCAGGCCGTGCCGTGGCGGAGTCCCACATAAAGCAGAAGAAGATGGGCACAGATGTTAGCTCAGGGCCAGTCTTCCTCGGCAAAAAGAGGAGGATTAGCATGGATGTTAGCTCGGGGCTGATCTTCCTCACAAAAAAAATAAATAAATAAAGCCTACTAAAAAGAGGTAGAGATCCCTGAATATACATAAGAATATATATGGAAAAATACTGGCAACAGTTTGCCTCAAGAAAGGGGACTGGGAGACTGTGAAAAGGGGTTGCAAGGGAAAGCCTTCATTCCATGCTTGTATACTATTTTAATTTTTAGCCGCATGCATTTAATTACTTTTTCAATAAAAAATAATTTAAGCCAGTTTCAAATGGAAAGATGTTCTCTAATTCAGAGAGCAGTTACGCCTCTCATTCTAAATAATTTCTATTCAAAATAACTAGGTACAATATAAGATTCTCACGACCTGCAGGTTAATACAACCAGGATGCTTTGAGTCCACTTCCTCAACTGAACTCATATTGTACTCACCCAAAGAACATCTGTACACCTGAGCCATGAGTCACGCTATTAAATATGCAATTTAATCCAGCTATTTAACAATTTTAATACATTCCTCTCACTTCCTACTTCACTAACTCTACCTAAAAATGATGTAAATTATCTTCAGTGAAGCTGTAATCAACATCTTTTCTGTACCCAGCATCCATTCCATCTCCTTGTGATAACAGGCTCTCAAGTTCCTTTGAAAAAAGAGAGACCCTCTCTGTCCAAATGGTATAGGATAGGCTCACACCATCTTCAACATGGGGCACATAACCTAGACTGGTCAAGAAGACTAGTCCATCTTCCTGGCTTGGTAATTAGAACAGGGAGGGCATCTGACAAAGCCAGACCAAGGAGAGTCAGCTTTCAACTCTTGCTGAAACTATTGGAAGCAAGGGCTCTCCTCTGGGATCACTAGACATAAAATCATAACAGGCCTGAAAATGCTGTGACTATCTTTGTCACTTTGAAATCATGGCTGAGAATAAGGCCAACACAGAAAAAGTCAAAACTTAGAGAGAGTTGGGGCCGGCCCGGTGGCGCAAGCAGTTGGGTGCGCGTGCTCCACTGCGTCAGCCCGGGGTTCGCCGGTTTGGATCCCGGGCACGCACCGACGCACTGCTTGTCAAGCCATGCTGTGGCAGCGTCCCGTATAAAGTGGGGGAAGATGGGCATGGATCTTAGCCCAGAGCCAGTCTTCCTCAGCAAAAAAAGAGGAGCACTGGCAGATGTTAGCTCAGGGCCGATCTTCCTCACAAAAAAAAAAAAAAAAAAACTTAGAGAGTCACATAGACACTCAAAAATGGTATATGTCCTTTGATTCCCTATCTAGCCAGCCTGAAGCTGCTTTGCTCTTGGAATTTCAGGTTACACAAGATAATAAATCCTATCAATTTCTTTTTTCACTAAAATCTCTCAGGTTGCAATTTAAAAAAAAATACAAATCTTATTCCTACTCCCAGTACTCACCACTTTAATCCTCCTAAACCACAACTCTAAAGGACAAATATGTTAAGGGCCTCAACTTCTACAGGGTGAACTAGCCTGACGACCAAAGAACAAATATTTTAAACCTTAAAGGGAATGGTGTGGTAAAACCACAGAGGTGTAGAATCTCAGCCTTTTAATTCAAAGAATGTGTAAGATACAATACGTATTTCTCTCAGGAACTTCACTCTCTCTACTCAAGGGTTTTCCCCATACAATTTCTCCTTCTGCACCACTTCAAAATAGCATTTCAACATCTGCATTAGTTAGGGCTCTCCAGAGAAACAGCCAATGGTTTACATCGAGAAAAATTTCTTTAAGGGATTGGTGCATGTGGAGGTGTACCTCCAAAATCTGCCAGAGAGGCCATCACACTGGAGACACAGTGAAGAGTTGAAGTCCACAGGCCATATACTGGCAGAATTCCTTCTTGCTGGGACTGCAACTTTGAAATGGCTGCCACAAACAGCTCCTTGGATGAATTACAAGATTCTACCACCCAGCTGGGAGCAGTGACTGATGAATTCAAAAGCATTCCTCCTTGGGCCGCCCTGCGGCTTTGCGGTTAAGTGCACGTGCTCCGCTACTGGCGGCCCAGGTTCGGATCCCGGGCGCGCACGGACACACCGCTTCTCCCGCCATGCTGAGGCGGTGTCCCATATACAGCAACTAGAAGGATGTGCAGCAATGACATACAACTATCTACTGGGGCTTTGGGGGAACAACTATCTACTGGGGCTTTGGGGGGGGGGATAAATATTATTTAAAAAAAAAAAAAAGCATTCCTCATTACACCTGGTTTTCTACTTGGAAAACAGCTGCATAACGTACCCAACATGCTTCATCCATAGCAGGGTACACAGAAGAGTAAGTTTAACACTATCTTTGCCACTGGAGGTATGGGAAGGGAGAACCCACCCCCTGGACCCTTCCCCCCTGCCTAAAGCCCCTTCCTATTACAGTAAACCATTGTACTCAATGAAATCCCACATATCTACCTTCCTAACATTTTCAAGTCTTGCTTGTCATTCTTCCCCCAGTGTACTTTTTGACCTCAACACAGTAGCTTTTAGAATCTTTAGACTTTGTTGAAAAAAATTATAAGACTAGGAGCTCTAAGGCACCTCGTCCATCCAGAATGATCTCAGAACATAAGGAGATTTTGGTTTGACTAGTGAGTGGCCCTGGGCAAGTCACTGACTCTCCAAGCCTCAGTTCCCCCATCTGCGAAGCAAGAACAGCAATAATACCTCAGCTCATGGGGTTGCTGAGAGGTCCATGAGAGAATCTATTTCTAGTATTTAGCAGTACTGGCACATAGCTAGAATTCAAATTTCTCCTAATAACAGGAACTTCAAACACTGCCCCTGTGTGCTACCACAATCCCTTTTGTGTCAGGACAGGGTGAGGAAACGGAGGTAAGGGAGAAAAGTACTAGAAAACTTTCAGTCACTGGTTTACAGGGACGGTCCCTAATCCCACTGAACCTCTTTGAGATTCCTTACCTTCCCCAGGAACAGAAAATGAATATAGGTGGGATTCTGGTACCAGGGACTCGAGTAAGGCTGCTGGGCCATGGTGTGCACATAAAAAAAAGGGTCTGGTGTTATTGCCCTCAAAATGGGCGTTGTTTTCCGACGAGGAGTTCATTTTTAGGCTGCAAAACAGATGTTCATATTTAGGAAAGGACCGTCGCACTCAGCTCTGAAATGCCTTGAGGGTAGAGAAATCACTCTAGTCTCCCTTCAGAACTCCAAGCCTGGGGGCCAGGTTCCTCACCTTCTCTTCCCCCGACGCCTGGGATCGGGGTCACAGGGCTGCATTGCATTTACCACCAGGGGAGCGGCGCCTAAAGGCCGGGACCCACGGTCGTGCCTGAACAAGTCGGGGCTCCCCCTGCAGCAGCCCCCTGGGACGACTGAGGCCGGGAGGCGCAGGAGGGAATCTGTGCCGGGCCTCAGCAGCCAGGGGCCGCGCACAGCCGCGGCACTCAGGCGCAGCCTGCACCGCCCTCGTCCTCAGCCTCTCCAGCTGCCCAACCCCCGGCCAAACCTCTCCTCAGTCCAGAGCAGTCCATGCCCTGGGCTCAGCGTCTCCTTACCCATGGCTCATCCCACCCCCGGCCACCCAGGAGACCCTCACCTCCCCCGCAAATCAGTGTACTTATTCCCACCCACCCCCAACCTTCGCCCCGGGCACCCCACAAGACCCCTGCTCCGAATTCTGCATACCGACCTGGCCTAGTTCGACGTCTGTGATTTCCAACGGCTACTGCAACACACCTATCCGCTCTAACCCAACTTCTGCTACTGGCAACTCGTACAGCGGCTGTGCCGCTAGCGCCCGCCTTCACATGCGCCGTGGCGACGGCACGTGCTGCCTGTTGCGCAGGCGCCGCCCTCCGGTATTCGGCCTTTCGCCGGCGCATGCGCCCTGTGGGAGGCCGCTGTACCTGAAGGCTCCGGGAGAAAACCTGGTGCGTTCAGGTCTGGCGGCGTGGGGCAGGTCGGGTCGTACTCGCAGGTGCGCTCTTAGTCCTTCCTTCTGCACATCTGTCATGCGTGTAGACGCCCTGCTGTCGGGTCTTACAGAGGATGGGGCAGTTCGCTGCCCGCCCCCCCCTTCCCCCCGCCGGACTGTCCTTTCCTTTTGAGTGTGTTGAGTCAGGACAGGTTATCTTCGCTCCTGTGACCTCCTGGTCTCCTTCCCTCTTTGGGCGTAAAGCCGCTGAGACTTAAGGAAGAGGAGCTGACGGAGGAGGAGAGAAGAAGGAGGCGGCCAACCTGGACAGAGTACATGCCCGACAGGAGGAGGATTCACACTGGAGGGGCACTCAAGCATGCTTAATGCTGCTGAGAGTAAAATTCCGGGAGAAGAGGCTCTGGCAATTAGGACGCCATTGGTTGAGGAAAGTGGTGGGACAGGAAGTCGTCTGTGGGGTGATAGATGGACAGTTTGAAAGTGAAGCTGACGCTACAGACTATTCTTTCTTTGTATGTAGGAGAAAGGAGAGACATTGGATAGTTAACAGAAGCCATAGGGTTGTAAGGAGGATTATGGATTTTTTTTTTTATAATTTTATTTATTTATTTTTCCCCCAAAGCCCCAGTAGATAGCTGTATGTCATAGCTGCACATCCTTCTAGTTGCTGTATGTGGGACGCGGCCTCAGCATGGCCGGAGAAGCGGTGAGTCGGTGAGCGCCCAGGATCCGAACCCGGACCTCCAGTAGCGGAGCGCACGCACTTAACCACTAAGCCACGGGGCCTGTTTTGTTTTTTAAAGATAGAGATTTAGGTATTTTTATCTCCCCAATGAAGAAACAGGGAGCTATTACAGATAGTAAAAAGAGAAGAGATGTTAGAGGATGTTCTGAGGAGGCAAAGTGGGAGAGTACCTAAGGGGAAAGTTACAATGCTTTGCCATGGACAGAAGAAAGTCTTTGAGATAACAGGGAAATGATGACCTGAAGGCAGGAATTTAAGTGCATTAGCATCTGATGACCTTGTTATTATTATTTTTTTCAGTCAAGAGGTACAGGAATAGTACTTGTATGGATCATTGAAAGTTTGGAATGACTGAATGCATTACCAGGTAGAAATTGTGTTTGACCAGAAATTGCAGTGGGTGTGATGGAATAAAGATTTTCTTTCACATAAAGAACTGTGGTGGTAGACTGCCTGAGGGCTGGTCTGGTGGCTTCTTGGTATCACAAAGGACCTGATCTGGTGCACTCTTTCTGCTCCAACATCCTTAGCACTGGCTTCATTCAACTTGCCTCACAATCCAAGATGCCTGTTCCAAGCAGAAAGCAGGGGAAGAGAAAGGAAAGGGTAAAAAAAGAGCACAAAGGGGGCACAGCAGCCTCTGCTGGGTCATCAGTCTTGTTCCTAAGGAGCTTTACTAGAAAACCCATGCAACTTCAGATTATATCTCATGGGTTACCCACAGCTGAAAGGATGTGTGGGAGCTCTCGTCTTTTAACTAGTCATGTTGCCATTCGGAGTAAACTGGATGCAGTGACAAAGAGAGGAGAATAGATACTAATTGGGCAGGTAACTAACAGTGTGTGCTGTACTGCTTCAGGTAATGAAAGAAGCAGCATATTCCCACTTCCTTTTAGCCTATAACGTCCCTGATCATCATTCTCCCTTCTTCCCTTCACAGCTAAGTTTTCTTTATAAAGGTCCATAAATACTCAGTCTTCTCCACCTCCTACTCCTTCACGCACTGCAAATCTAGATGTTGTTACCATTGCGCCCACTCATCCACCCTCACCAAAACACTAATGAACTACTTGCTGCTAAATGGCATGGAAACTTTTCAGTCCTCATGTCACTAAACCTTGCCTCCCAGGTACTAGCCCAACTGGTTCTCCTGCCTCTCTGCCTGTCCTTCATAAAGCCTTTTACTGGCTTCTGTTCCCAAATTTCTCTCTTTAATGTTCATATTCTCCAGGTTACGGCCCTAAGGTTTCTTCCCTCTTATTTCACCTTTTCTCTCTGCATTTTCACCCATTCTCAGGGCATACTGCTCACTCCCAAATCTCTATCTCCGTTCTATCTTTGTTGTTAGGACATGCACAAATGACGATTTTTGTACACGTCCTTGGGAGAAAGCAACATCCCAGCATACTTTTAACCTCACGGGTGGCATACCAGTTGGGAAGCTCTATTAGATCGGCGTGGATGGATAGTATGTTATTTAGACAATAAGTATAGTTTCCAAGCCAGCTGAGCAGGTGGAGTTGTAGGTTTGAAATTGTTCTCTCTGGCAGTATTTTTGAGGTATAACTACTCTGTGTTGCCAAATAGTTGGGGAGCCATAAGATTTAACAATCATTAGGTCTAGGGGCAGGGTGCACAATCCTTGAGAAACCTGGAAGTACACCCTCTGAAAGAAAGCCTTTCCACTTCCTCTTGGTGGGAGGTCAGGGCCCAGATTTTCCTTAGAAATAATGTATTAGGTGTTCAGTGCATGTTAATATCTCCTACTCTTCTTCTTTCCCTATATAATTTTCTTTCACTTTTCCCCCTATATTCTACTGTTTTCATTATAGGCAAGAGAAATGAATGAAGAGAAATGGACTATTTGCATATATACTGAACAATAGAGTTATTATGTTTGCTTTTTTAGAGGCCAAAGAAATATCTAGATTCAATCTAACTACTTTGAGCATTTTGCAAAAAAAGCTTATGCCTATAAATTATTAAAAGCAAATACAGATTTTAAATAGCAATGATATGGAACTAAAATATTTTAAAGATCAATTAAAAAAAAACACAAAAGATGCAAAGAGGGTGTTGTGGGTAGCTTAGCGGCTCCGTGGCTTAACGGTTAAGTGCGCGTGCTCTGCTACTGGCGGCCCGGGGTTCGGATCCCGGGCATGCACCAACGCACCGCTTCTCTGGCCATGCTGAGGCCGTGTCCCACATACAACAACTAGAAGGATGTGCACTAGGACACACAACTGTCTACTGGGGCTTTGGGGAAATTAAAAAAAGGAGGAGGATTGGCAATAGATGTTAGCTCAGAGCCGGTCTTCTTCAGCAAAAAGAGGAGGATTAGCATGGATGTTAGCTCAGGGCTGATCTTCCTCAAAAAAAAAAAAAAAAGAGGGTGTTGTGGCTGAATTGTGTCCTCTTAAAATTCATCTGTTGAAGTCAAACCCCCAGGACCTCAGAATGTGACTATATTTGGAGATGGGCATTTAATGAGGTAACTAAGGTAAAATAAGATGATATGGGTGGGCCCTAGTCTAATATAACTGGTGGCCTTATAAGAAGAGGAGATTAAGGACCCACGGTATGGAGGCACAAAGAAAGACCATGTGAGGACACAGTAAGGAGGCAGCCATCAGCAAGTCATGGAGAGGCCACAGAAGAGACCACACCTGCTGAAATCTTAATCTTGGACTTGTAGACACCAGAACTATGAGAAAATAAATTACTGTTATTTAAACCACCCAGTCTGTAATATTCATTATGGCAGCACTGGCAAACTAATATAGAGGCAATTAATATAAGAATAGGATAGTGTGTTGTTTTTAGTACCATAATATGAAAAAGGAAACTTGTCTAACAACCAAATAAAGCCAGCATAATTTGTGCATTCGGGTATGAAAGGCTTTCATTTCCAATAAAAAGGAATATGATTGTTCTTGTACATTACTTCTCAACATAAAATTTCTTCATAATTCAAAATATTTTTACTAGCTCTACCCCCCCAAACTTAGGTTTTCAACAAATGAAGCAATACCTCATAATATTTTTCTGTGAATTCCAACAAGTTAATGTCAGAAACAACACAAACCTATACCTCTCTCTAGCAAAGTAAGAACTATATTAGTCTGTCTCCTAAATATTTCTTGGTAGGCAAAACTACCTTAAAAGTTAGGACATAGTTATGACAATTCATTATAGTACTCATTATTTTTAAAAGGGAAGTTATTTTTGTTTCACCTCTGGAAAGCTTCCCTCCAAGATGCATGGTCATAGGTTGCTTACTTTGTCCGTTTCCAGTATTGTTAATCTCGGCGAAACAAACAGCCTTCATTCATTAAGTTCTTTTCCTCAGGCAACAGTAAACCACCACTCACAGGCTTTAAATAAAGACATTTTCTTTCATGTTAAGAGGAAGCATTTATTTATAATAAAAATTCACACTGATACCAAACCTCTTAATCTCAAGTTCCTGTGCCCAATGCACAGTAAGCCAATCACTGAGACATGGTGCTTGGAGATTGAGAATGGTTTATTCGAATTGGCCAAAATGAGAAGGCAGGAGGATAAATTCTCTCAAATTTGCCTTAACAAGAGAAGGAAGCAGGAGATTTTATAGAGGTAAAGGGCTTAGCAGGAGGAGTTTTGGAGAAACAAAGGGGTAATCTGTATTTCTTTGACTCCAGATAAGCCCTTGGGCAATCTGACTTCTAGGCATCAACAGCAGCTGGGGGCTGCTTATCTGGTGATGCTAACTTCCTTGAAGGCATTCTTTTTCTTCTGTAAAATAAGCTCATAAATCCTTGTGACCCTTGAGTCACCCCTCAGGTTAAACAAGAAAACAGCAAATTGACAAGGTTAACCTCTTTTCATCTATGTCTGTGTTAGGAACAAGGTTGAAAGGTAATCTTACTGAATATTTACAGTAACCCTCAGGTACCTGGCTTCAATAACTGATGAAATCCAAATAAGATGTATAGTTGAGTTTCTATATTGTACCAATGTCAACTTTGTTTTATAATTGTGCTATGGTTATAAGATATATGTAAGATGGTATCATTGGGGGAAGCTGTGTGAAAGGTACGTGAGAATTCTCTGTACTATTTTTGCAACTTCTTTGGGAGTCTAAAATTATTTCAAAATGAAAATTAAAAAAGAAAACAACACTGGAAAGAAAAGAAAGGAAGGAGAGGAGGAGGAAGAAAGGAAAGAGGGAGGGAGGGAGGGAAGGAAGGGAAAAGAAAGCTATCTCCAACCAATGTCCTCTCTTTATGCTAAGAAGAAAGAAATTAGATTAAAAAAAATGTCTTGGTAGAGCTGAAGAAAAAATATATAGCAGATAAATAAATTTATAATGAATATTAACATATGCAAAAGAGTTTCTGGAAAACATTTGCAACAGTCATTATTGCTAATTGTGTTATACAACCATACAAATCAGCAGATGATTAAACTTCAAATCTGGCAGCGAGTCCTTTTTTTGTTTTGTTTTGTTTTTTGTTTTTTTTTGTTTTTTGTTTTTTTGTGAGGAAGATCAGCCCTGAGCTAACATCTGCCAATCCTCCTCTTTTTTTTTTTGCTGAGGAAGACTGGCCCTGGGCTAACATCCTTGCCCATCTTCCTCCACTTTATATGGGACGCCACCACAGCATGGCTTTACAAGCAGTGTATCAGTACGTGCCAGGATCCGAACTGGCGAACTCCAGGCCGCCACAGCAGAGCATGCGCACTTAACCACTTGCGCCACTGGGCCAGCCCCAGGCAGCGAGTCTTAAACAAATGAAATAAATCCTTTTATTACACTTTTATTGAATTTTTTTTAATTTGAGAGAGAAGTAGCAGTATTTAATAAATGCCATATATTCTCATTTATGTACTCCAGATGCATAGGAGTATTGTAATATGCCATACTATTGGACTGCCAATGATACATCATTCTCTTGCAGCCCAGATCAGAATACTCTGCAACTTCCCAGCCTGAAATACCACCTAGGTCACTATGAATCCCTGATGCCCCAGAATCAATGTAGATATTCTAATGCTTTCCCTGGACCTGCTTCAAATCACTTGGGCTCTTTTAGTATAGTCTCAAACTGAAACAGAATTACCAAACCATTCCAACCAAGGCTCAAGAATCTTGTAGCAACCAAGATCCAGGTTCAAATGTATTCCATTTCATTAGCAAGGGTAAATACAAAAGAATCAAAAACAATGAAGCCGGGCCAACCCCGTGGCTTAGCGGTTAAGTGCGCGCACTCTGCTACTGGTGGCCCAGGTTTGGATCCTGGGCGTGCACCGACGCACCACTTCTCTGGCCATGCTGAGGCTGTGTCCCACATACAGCAACTAGAAGGATGTGCAACTATGACATACAACTATCTACTGGGGCTTTTGAGGGGGGGGGAAAGGAGGAGGATTGGCAATAAATGTTAGCTCAGAGCCAGTCTTCCTCAGCAAAAAGAGGAGGATTGGCGCGGATGTTAGCTCAGGGCTGATCTTCCTCACAAAAAAAATAAAAAAACAATGAAGCCATTATAAAAAGTAAATAAGACAAGGCAGAAATGAGCTGAAGTTAAACAAAAAGTAGGCAGGGAGATGAAAATTTTAAGTCAACGTGCCTATTGATTCTATTTATATCTTCATCCATATTCCATCAGGTTACCAAATTACTCTTTTGATGTACTGTTAAGTTACTTTTGGTTTCATTCAGATGCGAGAAATGAATTCTCTAACCCAATAAAAGACTACAGTGATAATTTTTATTCAAAAGAAAGATGAGAGAGAGTATGTTTCCTTCCTTTCTCCCACCTATATAGACCCAATCCCTGGTATTATGTCAAAATATACCAATGCCTTCTTCATTCATTAAACAAATATTTATTGAGCATCTGTAATGTGCCAGGCACAATTCCTTGTGTATATGTATAGTAACTTTTAAAATTCTGGATCTTGGTCATGAGGGCTTAAGATATAAAGCAATTGATACATATCTATTTGGAAATTTATTGAATGCTATAACTACACACACTCTACCACTTTTTTTTTAAAGGTTTTTTTTTTTTTTTGGTGAAGAATATTGGCCCTGAGCTAACATCTGTTGCCAATCTTCTTTTTGCTTGAGGAAGATTGTCACTGAACTAACAACTGTGCCAATTTTCGTACATTTTGTATGTGGGGCCCGCCACAGCATGGCTTGATGGTTAGTGCCTAGGTCCACACCTGGGATCCGAACCCACGAACCCCAGGCTGCTGAAGTGGAGCGCATGAATTTAACCACTATGCCACTGGGCCGGCCCCTACTCTTTTTTTAAATGTGTGTGGTAAGAACACTTAACATGAGATCTAACCTCTTAAATTTTTTAGGTGTATAATGCAATTATTAATTATAGTCACAATGTTGTACAGCAGATCTCTAGAACTTATTCATCTTGCATTACTGAAATTTTATACCCATTGAACAGCAACTCCCCATTTCTCCCTCCTCCAGTTGCTGGCAGCCATCATTCTACTCTCATTCTATGAGTTTGACTATTTTAGATACCTTATATAAGTGGAATCATGCAGTGTATGTCCTTTTGTGACAGGCTTATTTCACTTAGCATAATGTCCTCCAGGTTTATCCATGTTGTTACATACGGCAGAATTTCCTTCTTTTTTCTAGGCACAGTTCTAAAAGCCAAAAATACATCAGAAAACAAAAATCTCTGCCATTAAGGAGGTTGCTCTAGCAGGGAGAAAGACATAATAAACATACTAAATGAATAAATTATACAGTCTGTTAGAGGCGATAAGTGCTATGGTAAGAGTGAGGGGGATCAGAATTTCCAGAGGTGGAAGGATTGAAATTATGTGTAGGGTAGTCAGAGCAAAGTCCACTGAGAAAGCAACTTCTGAGCAAATAATTGAAGAAGATAAAGGTGAATATAGGAATACCTGGGGAAAGAATTTTCTAAGTAGAGGACACAGGCACTGCAAAGAAATCTGAGGTAAGAGCATGCCTGATATATTCGAAGAGCAACAAGGAGCCCATGGTGACTGGAACAAACAGAATGAAGGGGAAGGTAGGAGGAAATGATGTCAGAGAGGTTAACCAGGGGTAAACTCAGTAGTCTTACAGCCCATTGTGAGGGCTTTAGTTTTTTCTGTGAGTGTACTAGGGAGTCATAGAGGTTTTGAGCAAAGGAGTGATATGATCTGATTTACTGTACAAAGGATCACAATGGCTACCATATGTGGGGAACAGACTATAAAAGGGCATGGATAGATTTTGGGGGAGGCAATTTAGAAGGCTACTGCAATAATTCAGGCAAGAGATGTTGGTGGAAGAGACCAAAATGGCAGTGGTGAAGGTGAGAAGTGGTTGGATTCTGGATATATTTTGGATCCAGGTGGTGTGTGTGAGAGAGAGATCAAGGATGACTCCAAAGTTTTTGTCTTGATTAACTGGACAGATGAAATTCCATTAATAGATGGAAAATACAGTGAGTGGCAGAAGTTTGGAAGAAAGGTATAAGGAGGAGTTCAGTTTTGCACACATTAAGTCTGGAATGTCTATTAGACATCTCAGTGGAGGTGCCAAACAAAAAGTTGGAGACACCTGTCTGTATATGCAGGATGCAGCTCCGGGAAATAGTCATCAGCATATACCTGCTACTTAAAGTCATAAGACGAGGAAATCTCTTAGGGGATGAGGTATAGAGAAATGTAGAGGCAGAAGGACAGGGCTTTAGGGTGCTATAGAGGTCAGAGAGAAGAGGAGGAGTCTGCCAGAAAACTGAACAGGGGCATCCAATGAGATCAAAGGAAAACCAGGAGTATTATCTGGAACCAAGTGAAAAAAAGTGTATCTAAAAAGAGGCAGTAACCAGCTACATCAACTGCTGCTGATACATTGTAAAGAATGAAGACTTGGGGGCACAACCTCCATTTGGAGACATAGCCAAGGACAGAAATCAATAGGCTGACCAAAAATAAGTGATCTTTTGCACACATTCTGCATCAGCCAGTTCAAAAGGGGTCTCAAGGAGAGAAAATAGGAAGGGAAGATCTGCTCAACATCTGAAGAGGTCTCTCTTTTGCCTCATGCAGGCAGAAGAGAAAACCTCATTGGGGCTGCCTAGAGAAGACCAAATACCCAAGTAATGGTGCAAGAGAAGAGTTTTTTCCATCAATGCTATTGAATGATATATAAAAAAATCAAAATGCTTAGATAAGAGATGGCTCCAGTTTGAATTTATTTTTAGTTATTTATTTGTTCTCGCTGAGGAAGATTCACCCTGAGCTTTTTCTTTTTTCTTTTCCTGAGGAAGATTTGTCCTGAGCTAACATCTGTGCCAATCTTCCTCTATTTTGTAAGTGGGTTGCTGCCACAGCATGGCCGCCAACGAGTGGTATAGGTCCACGCCCAAGATCCAAACTCTCGCAGAAGTGGAGTGCGCAGAACTTAACCACTATGCCACGGGGTGGCCCCTTCAGTTGGAATTTAAACAGAAGTAATTGTATCAGGTAAAAATAGCTGTAATGTGACAATGGTCTTGAACACCTTTAGTGAAAAAATCCTGTCCAGTTGCTAGAATGAAGAGAAAAATGTCTCCAATAAGCAAAACTAACTTTCCAACATTCTCTATAAATGTTCTATATAAAACACTAATTTCTCACAGATTTCAAACATAAAATTGAAGATCTATTGACAAAATATTGGCAAACTTTAATTCCTTCTTGTTTCTCCTGTTCTATCAATTCTCTTCAGTCACCCCTCCCCCTCTCTGTTACCTCCTTAAAGTCCCTTAAAGCCCTCCAGTCACAATTTAGCTCCTTGCTAACTCCAAATGTAGTGCCTGGACTAGCAGCATCACCCAAGAGCTTTTAGAAATGAGGAATCTTGGCCCCGCCCCACCCAACATCCCCACGTGGTTCACCTGCACCTTAAAGTTTGAGAAGCACTGGTTGAGCTGATACTTGATTGCCTAAGTAGATATTTTCTTATAGCAGGACTTCCCTCTTTTTCCTAGGACCCCTGTCAAATTACCTTCCAGGGCATGAAAAAGACCATTACTTTTTGTGTGTGTGTGTGTGTGAGGAAGATCAGCCCTGAGCTAACATCCATACCAATCACCCTCTTTTTGCTGAATAAGACCGGCCCTGAGCTAACATCTATTGCCAATCTTCCTCCTTTCCCCCCGCCCTTTTCTCCCCAAAGCCCCAGTAGATAGTTGTACGTCATAGTTGCACATCCCTCTAGTTGCTATATGTGGGACACCGCCTCAGCATGGCCGGACAAGCAGTGCATCGGTGCGTGCCCGGGATCCAAACCCGAGCCGCCAGTAGCAGAGTGCATGCACTTAACCACTAAGCCACGGGGCCAGCCCAAAGAACATTACTTTTTAATCAAAGAGCTTTAACAGCTAAATGCTGTCCAAAATTATTTGGTCTTCTCCTTTTGCAGGATAAGAAAGCAAGGCCCAGAGATGTGACATGGCTCCTCTAAGTCACATAGGTAATGGCAGAACCTTGCTTCTGCTACCCTTTTCCTGGTCTCTAGATTCTTTCAGGCTGCCACCAGCCTATAACTTAATATCCAAAAAAATGAGGGAGTAGGTGTCATTGGTGTGCTTTAGTTTTGCTTTGTATTATTTTAATTAACAGGATTGTTAATGGGAGGAGATTTTAAACCTAGGTCTAACAAATGGCTCTTCCTCACAAGATTACTACCTAACTACTTCAAACCAACACTATGCCTATTACCACACCAGAGCAAAACGTAAGGTCATGCATAGCGAAAATTTATAATTCCATTAGGTCTAATTCTTGCGTATTGTTTCCCATGGTTCAGGCTATCCCAAGTGGCATCATGTATCATTATGGACAATAATTTATTGAAAAATAAAGATTTACATAATTAAAGAGTTAAAAAAAAACCCAGAAAAACCAACCATATGGCTGATGGTCAGTAGCCGCCATGTCTTTCCCAGTTCTGCCAAAGGCTTCAAAGGCAAAAACCACAAAATCTCATTTGGGGAAAGATTGCATACCATTAATTTCCTTTCCTAAAAAATTGGTAGATTTTAAAATGAATTAGATTTCCCTTTTGGTTTCAAAATGGAGCTGATAATATCTGAACGACCTCACGTAAGGTTTTTGAATATCCATGTTTGTTTTTGACAGGATTAATAAAGATCATTTGGTTCAAACAAAGCAAACCCTTTACAAAACATTTTCTCTTTGTACGCAGCAGTTGTGTTAATAATAAACTTATGTACAACTCATCTTTTCTTAATCTTGGTCTTAAAATCAGCTAAATTAATCTCTGCTGCTGTGGTTTGCAAAGTAAAGAGGGAGGTGGAAGCAATAATCCTATTGCAAAAAGGAATTATGAGGTATTAGGACATGCATCCTACTTTAGTCACAGGCTGAAATTTGCGTTCCCATTTGCTGGGACCTGTTGAAGTTTAGGTCACAGAGGATGCTCAAGCACCACACGTTCCTAGCGGAATTCTGTAAAATTCTTGTCACTTTTTTCTCAAATATATTCGCAAGATCTCACACATATTGTGCTTGTATTAAAACAAACAAACAGAAAAGCTAACATCCTTCCTAAGAAACCGATCACTCTATATCCCCAAAAATCATTACATGGCATCAGAGGATCAATCTTGCCCGTAAAATGAAACACAAAAAGGGCATTCATGCACCTGATGGTTAACTCCAGACTTGTTTTCTTACCAGATGCCTGGGCAGGTGGGCCCTTCCCCACCTTTCTAAAAAGGCTCTTTCCACAAATTTCCCTTTAAGAATTCCTGCCAGGATCCCAGGGCTGGAACAGCGAAAGCAAGAACAGAGGAAAAAGCAACCCTTAGCTTCACTCCTCCCTCGCATTCTCCTGCTCCAACTTGTTTCACGTCCTGTCCCGGGCAAAGAGAGAGCCTCACCAGGCAGCACCATCAGCTCCACAGAGTTGGAGCGATCCCCCTGAGGAGTTCCCCTGCATCCCTTCTCTGTCACTCCTGGAGACAAGCAGGGGAAACAACATCAGTCCCTCGAAGACACCAGGCAAATGAGAACAAGTCCTGCTACTCACGAAGAGAAAATGATGGAAGAGGTGGTGACTGGGATGTAGCAGAAAAAGGACAGCAGTGGTGGAAGGGACACCTCTTCTTTCCAGGCTAACTTCAAGCCATCTTTGCCCTGCTGTCAGTTTTTGTTATTTTTTTATTGTGGTATAAAATACATAACATAAAATTTACCAACTTAACCATTTTTAAATGTACAGTAGAGTAGTGTTAACTATATATACATGATCGTGCAACAGACCTCTAGAACTTTTTCATCTTGCAAAACTCAATACTCAATTGAACGACTGCCCCTTTTCCTCTTCCCTCTGCCCCGGCAACCACCATTCTATTTTCTAAGAGTCTGACTACCTCATGTAAATGGAATAATGCAGTATTTGTCTTTTTGTGAGTAGTTTATTTCACTTGTCCTAGCATAATGTCCTCAAAGTTTGTCCATATTGTCCAATATTGCAGAATTTCCTTCTTTTTAAAGCCGGAATAGTATTGCGTTTGATGCATATACCATATTCTCTTTATCCATTCATCTGTTGATGGACACTTAAGTTGTTTCAGTTGTTTCCACACCTTGGCTATTATGAATAGTGCAGCAATGAACTCCCGGACACAGGAGTGCTGATATTTGAGTACCCGCTTTCAATTCTTTTGGATATATACCCAGACTGGATCATATGGTAATTATTTTTATTTTTTTGAGGAACCTCCACAATGTTTTCCATAGTGGTTGCACCAATTCACATTTCCACCAACATTGCACAAGCGTTCCAATTCCTCCACATCTTCACCAACACTTGTAATTTTCTGTTTTTTTGATAATGGTCATCCTAACATGAGTAAAGTGATATTTCATCTTGGTTTTGATTTGCATTTTCCTGATAATTAGTAATGTTGAACATCTTTTCATAAGCTTTTGGCCATTCGTCTGTTGGAAACTTTTGCCCATTTTTCAATTGGGTCGTTTTTGCTGTTGATTTATAGGAGTTCTTTACATATTCTGGATATTAATCCCTTATCAGAAACATAGCAAATATTTTCTCACATTCCGTAGGTAGCTGCTTTCTTCTGTTTCCTTCCTTTGCTGCCCCGCAGTTTTAACACTTTATAGCCAACGCTACTGCGCAAGTCGGAAGGCTGAGCCTCGAGGCCTTCTGGGGGCTGTAGTCCAGAGTGGCTGAGGAGGGAAGAAGGGGGAGGACTTTTTCTGAGTGTGCCGTGGTTGGAATCAGATTTCTACTGGGCGAGGCTAGAATGAGCCACTGCCTGGTCCTTATGAGCAGAGAGAGCTAACTAATACAATCCTCTTTTCTGCCCTGGGACAGTTCCTTGGACCCAGTCTCCGAAGAAGACCCGCCTCCTGCCTTCGCCAAGGCCTCAGGCCACGCCCCTCCCGCTCCTTCCGTCCCCGCCCCTCTGCGTTCGTGGGCAGGGCTTTCCGCGGGGGCGGGACTCGCGCAGAGTGGGCGGGGCGTCCGGGCTTCTCCGCGGGCCCGCGCTTCCGGGGCCCGCAGGCGGTCAGCGATCTGATTTTTTTCCGGCCGTGAGGCGCGCGAGGCCCGGTCCATGGACCGGGCGGCGGTGGCGAGGGTGGGCGTGGTGGCGAGCGCCAGTGTGTGCGCCCTGGTGGCGGGGGTGGTGCTGGCCCAGTACATTTTCACCTTGAAGAGGAAGACGGGGCGGAAGACCAAGATCATCGAGATGGTGAGTGTCGGAGGGTTGGCGCGCCCTGGCGCGAGGGGCCGCGCGGCGGTCTGTCCGGCCTCGCCTTCTCGCGCCGGCGGCCGCTGGGATGCGAGGGGTGCACGGGGGACCCGTTCGCCCCGCGGGCGGCGACCACGCGGGCCCAGTGACCTGGTCTAGAGCCTCGACGGCGGCACTCGCATTCCCGTGGCCTTTGTTTTGTCTCCGTTTGAAACGGAAAGGCAGCAAATAGGGCATTCGGAAACAAGCTGCCTCCTGCTGCAAAACCCGTTTCTCGAGCGATAACTGAACGTTCTGGGCAGGTTGCTCTCTCCCTCCCGCATCAAACCGTTGCAACTAATCCATTCCGACAGAGTTGTTGTTTTTGCACCGTAGCTAGGATGAGTTAGATTATGAAAAGGTGTAACTTCTCAGTGGTTGAAAGGATGCCAGCTAACTGAGTTGGAGTTCAGAATAGTTTATTTTGTATTTGGAGGTTATTCCTTCTTATCTCAAACTGCCAGAAAGTATCATTTCCCCAAACTTCTTGCATACCATTATTTTAGAAATTTATTTCCAATTTTATTGTAAGAGAGTTTCAAAAATTCCATTTGAGGTACGTTATAAGCAATATTTGCTCCAAAGTTAGGGACGTTTTAGTTTTTTTTTAAATTAGAGCCCACTCATCAAGATAAGTTACTCACCGAGTTGCGTTCTGATGTACTTTCTGGAGTGCATAATCCCGTGAATACTCCCGATAGTGTGCTACACATGTGAACATCTGGGGTCAAATATTTATGACAAATAAGTTGACAATCTACTACTGTGCTAAATAATACCGTTTAGATTCATATACTTAGAATACTTCAGCCTCTGTCATGTTCTAATTGATCAAAGAAACTGTTTGTCCTGTTGGTATTGGCCCCAGGTTGAATACAGAAATATTTTTCCACAACTAAAAGTAAAAAACTATGTTAACTCCCACATGTCTCATATGCCAGTAATATTCCTAGGTTTTGTTTATTGCTAGAATTAAATTATTCTTGGGTTATTATTACTTCTTTTCTCAACGTCTATACCCACAACAGCAAATGTTTTTATTTCAGAAATTTCATTTTGTTTGTGTTGCTGTCCTATTTAGAGAACTTTGGTGGCTTCTTTTTGCCCCAAAACGAAATACGTATTTGAAAAAAAATAATTGCCATATCTTCCTGTATGTAGTCTGTTGTATCACTTCTCCTCTGAACTAAGTAGAGCTAAAAATCAATGCTTTCACAAAATCCCACAATGATAACATCGTAAGAACAATTTGGAGTCTTTGTGGGAAATAATGAAGGCCCATCAGGCAGACCAACTTTACTTATTTGTACTATAGAAATCAGTCAATCTTGACATACACATATGTATGCATATGTTATATTAATTCAGATTGCAATACATGTGCAGCAGCCTGCTAGTAGCTTTGAAAAGGAAAAAGTCAAAAGAGCTTTGTGTTTTTAACTTGTAATTTTAGTAGGTTGCTTCTTCAAATGGGATAAATATTTGATTGGGAGTCTAAAGACCTGAGTTCAAATCCTGGCTTTATTTCTTTCTAATAGCTGTGTTTTAGGGGGCATGCTCTGCCCACCCCACCCCACCCCCCACCTTAGAGAATCTGTACAAACCAATGGATGTCCAGTGGACATAACTCAACCTGGTCACAGGTAATGGAACCCGCAGTAACTACCTAACCAAAGAGGGCCTATCCATAGCTGGCTAGGCAAATAAATGACTTCTGGCACTAGGCTTAAGGTGATGCACTGCTTTAAGAGTTTTTAAGAGATACAGAGGAGTTGCTAGTGGGCTGTGCATGCTACAGCTGAAATGCCCTGTAGGGCAGCAGGATAAATATATGGAGGAAGCCAGTCAAAAGACCTACTTGTGATGTTCAGAGCTTGGAGATAAGAGGAGCCATTTCATGAAGTACATGTTTCTTTCCTTCCAAGTCTAATTATTCATCCTTTTGTGTGTTCCCTCAGAGCTTGTAACAACCAGCCCTACCTATTAATGGAGCTAGTTTGGGTAGATTTCTCTTCCATGCACCCAAAATCTCTTTAAGATTACGCATTAAGGGGCCGACCCCGTGGCTTAGTGATTAAGTGCTCGCGCTCTGCTACTGGCAGATTCGGACCCCGGGCACGCGCCAACTTACCGCTTGTTCCGCCATGCTGGGGCGGCATCCTACATACAGCAACTAGCAGGATGTGCAACTATGACATACAACTATCTATTGGTGCTTTGGGGAGAAAAAGGGAAAAAAAAAGGAGGAGGATTGGCAATAGATGTTAGCTCAGGGCCGGTCTTCCTCAGCAAAAAAAAAAAAAAAGAGGAGTGGCATGGATGTTAGCTCAGGGCTGATCTTCCTCACACAAAAAAAAAGATTATTCATTAATTTATCAGTCAATACGCTTTATTTTTAAATAAATTTTTAATTTTAGAACAATTTTAAATTTACAGAAAAATCAAGCAGATAAATCCTCTTACACTCCATAACCAGTTTCCCTGATTACTGACATCTCACCTTAGTATGGAACATTTGTTGAAAGTAATGAACAAATATTCATACATTTTGAAATATCTATACTTTGTTCAGATTTCCTCTTTTTTTGTTTGTTTTTTGTGAGGAAGATCAGCCCTGAGGTAACACCCCTGCCAATTCTCTTTTTTCTGAGGAAGACCGGCCCTGAGCTAACATCTATTGCCAATCCTCCTCCTTTTTTTTTCCCCCTTTTTCTCCCCAAAGCCAGAGTAGATAGTTGTATGTCATAGTTGCACATCCTTCTTAGTTGCTGTATGTGGGACGCCACCTCAGCACGGCTGGACAAGCGGTGCGTCAGTGCGCGCCTGGGATCCGAACCCGGGCCGCCAGTGGCGGAGCCCGCGCACTTAACCGCTAAGCCACGGGGCCGGCCCCAGGTTTCCTTTGTTTTTACGTAATATCCTTCTCTGTCCCAGGATTCTATCCAGAATACCACATTACATTTAGTCATCATGTCTCCTTATCTCATCTTGGCTGTGACAGTTTCTCAGGTTTACATTGTTTTTTATATCTGTGCTACAGTAAGAAATACATCTTTAGTGTTTGTTCCAGGTTCCTGGCACACAGCTCCTAAAACCTAGGACTCTGGGACGCGTCAAGAGTGTCTTTTGTATGCTAATGAGATGGACTGATGGCTAGGGGTCCCAAGGTGGCTTTAGGATGGGGACTGGTTGCCATAAAGATCAAGGCATAAGGATTGGAACTTGCAGCTCTACCACCCCCACTTCTGTGGAGGGGAAAAGGGCTGCAGTTTGAGTTAATCACCTCTAGTAATGATTTAATCAAATTCCCTACATAACGGAACCTCCCTAAACCTCATAAGAACTCGTAAAGGAGGGCTTCCAGGTTGGTGACTACCTCAAGGTGCTGATAGGGTGGTGTGCCTGGAGAGGGCATGAAACCTCTACACCCCTTCTCCCATACCTTGTCCTATGCTTCCCTTCCTTTTGGTTGTTCTCAGTTGTGTTCTTTATAATAAACCCGTAAGTAAAGCACTCTCCTTTGTTCTGTGAGTCGTTCTAACAAATTATGGAACCTGAGCGGGGGGTTGTGGGAACCCTCAAATTTATAGCTGATCAGTCAGAAGTATGCGTGGCAACCTGGGACTTGAGACTGGCATCTGAAGTGGTGGCAGACTTGTGGACTGAGCCCTTAACTCATGAGATCAGATACTAACTCTAGATAGTGTCAGAATTGAATTGTCCAGAGAGTTGGAGAATTGGTTGATCTGAAGAAAAAACCCACATATTTGGTGTCAGAAGTGTTGTGTATAAAAATAATTAAATGTAAAACTTTTAGTAATATCTAGCCCGTGTTGGGGTTGTTAGTCCTGTTGAGACGATTCTGACTTCTAGGGACCCTGTGTATAACAGAGCTGAACCCTGCCCAGTCTTTCTGCATCATCCTCTCAACTTCCGGTGCTATATCATGCTCTGCTGCTATTCATAGGGTTTTCATGGCCAGTTTTCTCCGAAGTAGGTGGCCAGGTCTTAGTCTGGAAGCTCCACTGAAACCTGTCCACCATGGGTGACCCTGCTGGTATTTGACATACTAGTGGCACAGCTTCCAGCATCACAGCAACACGCAGCCCCATAGTATGACGGCTGACAGACAGGTGGTGTGGTTCCCTGATGGAAATGAATCTGGGCCACAACAGTAAAAGTGGTGAATATTAACCACTAGACCACCAGGGCTGGTTATCTGGCCCATAGTAACTGCTTAATAAATAGTAGTTGTAATTATTATACCCAAACACAGACTACCAACGCCTCTCACATCCTGTAGTCATTTTTCCTTATGAACACTAGTAGGGCATAATTTTTTTTTTTGGTGAGGAAGATTGGCCATGAGCTAACATCTGTTGCCAGTCTTGCTCTTTTTGCTGAGGAAGATTGGCCCTGAGCTAACATCTCTGCCCATCTTCCTCTGTTTTGTATATGGGATGCCACCAGAGCATGGCTTGATGAGTGATGCGTAGGTCCACGCTCGGGATCCGAACCCGCGAACCTCGGGCCTCCAAAGCAGAGCTCGAGAACTCAACCACTACTCCACTGGGCCAGCCCCAGTAGGGCATAATTTTTAGCCACTCGTCTTATTTTCTCTCCTCTTTCTTTCTTTTTCCTAAGCCTTCATTGTAAAAACTACTCTTTCTAATTATCCCCAATAAGAATGATTTGCAGTTTTTGTAAACTGGACCAAAAAGATAAAGGTTGCCAAACATGTATATAGAAGTTTATATACATACAGTAGAATTTTGCACAAATGAATTGGTATTTGGCGATGAATTGTATTTGGGAATGAATTACAATATGTAATTGTAAGCCTGAATTCATTCCTTCCCCCACCCTCTCTTGGATTCTTGCAAGTTTCAAGTCCTTCCTCCTATCTATTAACCATCACTTCTCACTTACTACTCAGTTTTAACTCACCATTCCAGTCAAACACGCCTGCTTGTTCTCTCTGTGGCCTTTTCGGCCAGGAATGGCTACTCTGTCAGTAAAAACACAAATTCTGGAACAAAGCTTGCGGACTGACTGGAAGTTTCCTGCCAGGCAGAGAAACCCACTCCAACACAGAGTTTAGCTTTTGAAGGATGAGGCTCTGAGGGAGGAAAATGTAATCATGTGTATCTTTGTATAACTTTTTATATTGAATGATACATGATAACTTGAGTGTGTCTACTTGATTTTTATTCATAGGCATTGCTTCCATATTTTATTATCTCCAGATAGCATTTGTCTACTTTCAAATTAATTTAGCTTAAATATAAATGCATTAACAGTAAATAAAATTTTAGGGAAATAGTAGGAACTGTAATTTTTCCTCATAAAAGAAAAACCCAGTACTTGAAACTAGATAAAACTAAGTGTTAGTGATTAAAAAAATAGCAGTGTACAAATTTAAGTACTAAATATGGCTTCTAAAGAAGATAGTTACTTTACACCATTTAAAAATGTGTGTGGTTAGCCATCAAGGGATTGGAACAGCACCAATGAAACTGTCTATTTTCTGGATATAAGATGCAATCACTTTCAAGAGGAAATTATTTTAAAGTAAAAACATTTATTTTAAATGTTTGTATATATATGTTTATGCATATATGTGCTATTTATAAGAATTCGTCTTATTTTTTCTGGATTATGGTAGTAGAAATCTTGCAAGGGTTTTTACCTGTCATTTGTGAATAAATGATGTCTTTCCTGTCCAACAGTTATCCTCCACAGAACTCAACTTTTCTACAGCTTTAAGAATCACACTTTTCTCCACCGTTCCTCTAGTCATCATTCTTGTTAGATAGGTTATTTAAAAGTGTGGATTTTATTTGTTTTTATTAAATTTTGCATTTGGCTATCCAAATCTACTTTAATCTCTCAGTAAAATAATTTATAATTTAGTGTTCCATTGTATTCATTCCAGAGACTAATCCAGAAAACTTAATGTCATATAGGAAGCAGATGTAATGCCCTTAATATATTGATAACAAATTGACCAACTTTTCCAATTATTTAAAATTATGTATTCTTAATTTGTGCTTTTGAAGTTGTTTTAGAAAGCTCAGGGGCCAGACCCGTGGCGTAGCGGTTAAGTGTGCGTGCTCCGCTGCTGGCGGCCCATGTTTGGATCCTGGGCGCACACCGATGCACCGCTTGTCAGGCCATGCTGTGGCAGCGTCCCATATAAAGTGGAGAAAGATGGACACGGATGTTAGCCCAGGGCCTGTCTTCCTCAGCAAAAAACGAGGAGGATTGGCATGGATGTTAGCTCAGGGCTGATCTTCCTCACAAAAAAAAAAAAAAAGAAAGAAAGAAAAAGAAAGCTGAGAATATATTTTTTTTAATCCAAGGTGTTAAAAGAAAGCTCTAAAACTGACTTTTAAATTTAAGGCCCATCTATTTAGGTCATTCTTCTGTTTGCTGTTAAAATAAGTTGGATACAGACCTTTCTCTGTAGGAGTTTAAAAACTAAAATAAATTACGTTCATGGAAAAGAATGACTTCATTTGATAGACTATTTAGTGAACAGAAAGAGCTAGCTGATAAGAACAAGCATTTCCAGCCTCACATATTTACTGAAGGAAATAGAATGACAGTCTTTAAACTAGAGAGAGATTAATTAGTAAAAAATAGAGTTAAATAAGATGATCTCTAAGATCTCTTCTAAAGATGTGATTGGTATGTGGAATAGACAAGATGCAAGGAACGTAAATAGAACACAACTTTATTTTTCTTTCTTGTGGCCCCTTTAAAATTTATTTGGTGGTGGTAATCTTTCTCACCCCAGATGATAGGACCATGACTTTTTTGCTCACCCTCAGGTAAAAGACACTCTTTTAAATCACAAGCAGCCAATCTCATTTCTGTATATAAAAGTGTTCAGTCATATATATTATTCACAATTTCAGTATTAATTCTGAGATCAGACTTCTAGATGGGCATTACTTGTGCTCCCCAATATTTTTAGTTCTTCTTCCCTTCTTGCAGTTGGGCAGGCTTTCAGTGTTCTGGCCAATAGACTGTGTCCGGAGATGATTTGGTCACTTCTGGGCCAGTGTAGTTATGAACAGGTGCACAACTGTGCATATTCTTTCCTCCTGCTGGAGCAAACCCTGAAGCATCATGCTGGAGATGATGACACAGTATCAGAGCAGCCTGGAATACTGAACCAATACACGGAGGACAGCTGCTCTGGAGAGTCATCTGGACCCATATTGGACTTTGTGTGAATGAAAAATAAACTTTTTTGTGTTAAGGACTGAGATTTTTGTGTTGTTACTGCACCATAACCTATCCTGACTAATATAGACTTCACCACCACCAAGCTACGGCTTACTGCAGGTGGCTTCTCCCCTCTCTAGTTAATGGTAGCTAGTGATCTGGGATGGGAGAGGAGGTCATAGTCAACCTCTCTCTTTTCCTCCTCCTCCTCCTTCCCCCACTAGCCATTGCTTCAGACTTTTGGGTCAGTGGAGTAGGAGGAAGGGGGCAGCATGGAGAAAGTAAAGAAATGAGAGTACTTATTTGACTGGATAGGTTTGTGCTCTCTGGGCCTGCAAGATATTTAAAGTTGATGTTTTCTTGTTCTTTCACTGTATCCCCTTAATGTGGACAAAGGATTGCCTTTGGTGCCCCACTCCGCCCAGCCTGATTTTTTTTTTAAGTGATCCACTCCATACAGGCTGTTGCTTTTGAAGTTCCTCCCTCTCAGGTAGCTCTTTGGGGCTGGATAAAAATAGATTCCTGGCTTGTTCCCTGCTGTGTGCTCCCTGTCCAGTCTGTAGGAGACATTCACTCATCCCTAGCTCTGACAAATTAGGAGTACAGGCCATTACAACAAAGCCACTTTTTTTTTTTTTAATTTCAGCTTTATTGAGATGTAATTGACAAAACTGTAAGATATTTAAAGTCTACATCATGGTGATTTGGTATACACTGGTAAGGATTCCCTCCGTTGAGTTAATTAACACATCTACCACCTCACATATTTATCTTGTTTTTATGAGAACATTTAAGTTCCACTTTCAGCAAATTTCAGTTATGCAGTACAGTGTTATCAACTATAAAAAGTATGGAATGCTTCACAAATTTGCATGTCATCCTTGCACAAGGGCCATTCTAATCACCTTATAGTTCCACTTTTAGTGTATGTGCTGCCTAGTGGAGCACAGCAGAGCCACTTCTGTCCTGCTGCATATCTTTCTGTAGCATGGATCAGGAGTCAGTCCTCCGCAGCAAACACATTTCAAGTTCTCCAGGTGACCCTGGGAAAGGGTCCTCTTGCCAGCTTGGTGAGAAGGTAGCACTCTACTATACCCACCCCTTGAAGGCAGAGGGCAAATATAAGACAGCAACAACTCTTCACAGATGCTCTCTTCCTTCACTCTTTTCACCCTTGTTTATTCTTTAAGTGAGTGAGGGCCCAAGAATCATGAAACCAATTCTCTCCATTTCCTTACTAAATAACATACTTAGGGAGTTTCTTCCCTTCACCTTAGTATGACACCTATCATATTGGTTCCTGAGGATTCCTAATTTAACATCCTATTACATAAGTTTAACATTCTATGAAAATTTTTTAGATGGCACTCTTTTTTTTTTTTTTAATTTATTTTTTTCCCCCAAAGCCCCAGTAGATAGTTGTATGTCATAGTTGCACAGCCTTCTAGTTGCTGTATGTGGGACGCAGCCTCAGCATGGCCGGAGAAGTGGTGCGTCCGTGCACGCCTGGGATCCGAACCCGGGCCGCCAGCAGCAGAGCGCGCGCACCTAACCGCTAAGCCACGGGGCCGGCCCATAGATGGCACTCTTTGTTATGGGCTGAATTGTGTCCCCAAAATTCATATGTTGAAGTCCCAGCCCCCAGTACCTCAGAATGTAACCATATTTGGAGATAAAGTCTTTAAAGAGGCGATAGAGGCCTTAGGGAGGGGCCCTGATGCAATATTACTGTGTCCTTATAAGAAGAGGAAGAAAAACCAGGGGCACACAGGCACAGAAGGATGAAATTGAGACAGAGCCAGCAAGAGGGTGGCCATCTGCAAGCCAAGGGAAGAGGCCTCAGAGGAAACCAGATCTGCCAACCTTGATCTTGACTTCCAGCCTCCAGAGCTGTGAGGAAATAGTCTGTTGTTTAAGCCACCCAGTCTGGTATTTTGTTATGGCAGCCATAGCAAACCAGCACTCCTTTTTGTTGTTTGTTTAAAGAGGTTCACAAGTATCTTTGATTTTGTTTTCTTTTTTTGTTTGATGAGCATATGTCATTTTTTTTTCCTCAAAAGTTGTTCTTGCCCAGTCAATGTTTAGCACTCAAAAAAGAAAGCACTCAGTCTTTTGTTTAGAAAGTTAGATGTATTTTATTAGTAATGAGAAGAAACTGAGCCCTGCCTTGAAATGAAAGGTATAAAGTATTATGTTTTCTGCAGACTCTCTGTATCAGTGAATCTCAAGTTAAAATGAGTGTGAAATCATTTGAGAAGCTTATTTTAAAATATACCTGTCAGATTCTCATGTGTAGCACAGTGTGAGGACTGTTGTGTTATAGTATATTTATTCAGTGCCTAACGTGATTGACACCTTGCTCATGCCTTATGAGATGTAAAAAATGATAAACCTAACCTAGCCAATCCATTAATCAAAAAGAAATAATAAGTGTACATATTTGAAAGGAAGAGACTAAATTCTTCACTTACAGACAATGTAATTGTCTACCTTGAAAATCTTAATAAACCAACTGAAAATCTGTTAGAATTAATGCATTCATTAAGGTAACCAGAAAGATTGAAGTACAAAAATCTATAACATTCTGATATACCAGCAAAAATAGATTGAAAATGCAATAGAAAAAGAGTCTGATTTCACAGTAGCAACCAGAAAAAAAATAAAAAGACACTAAGGAATTTTAAGCCCTTGCCTTTGAAGGAGACAAGGCATATATAAACATGAGAAGTTAAATAGCAGAAAAAGACAGTAATTCAGAATGTACGTGACAAAAAGCCTTGTGAAAATTTATTCACATATCCGTTGAATACAACCACTGTTCTAGCCATTTAGGTACAGCAGTTAAGAAAACACAAAAATCCCTGCCCTCATGGGTGTTGGGGTTGGCAATGGTCAGAGAAAGGAGAGTTAATATTTAGAGAAGTTGGAAGAAGTAGGACTTGAGCTGGGCCATAAGGATCAATGAAATTCAGAGAAATAAAGAACATGAGAGAGCTTTGAGGTAAGTGGTAAAGTGAGCATAGTAGATAATGAATGGAACAATGAGTTGACAATTGCAGTTGGAAACAAAAATGCTTTTTATGAATTAAGGGGTGGTAGGAGACAAGGTTTAAAAGCAAGTGGAGTTAAATTTCAGAAGGCTTTTGGTACCATGCTTTAAAATTTTCCTGTAGATAATGGGGGGTTACTCATTGAAAGCAGTATTTTACAAATTCTGCGTGACTGAATGTGGAGACAGACAGATGGGATCAAAGATGATTCCAAAATTTCTCTTCCTCTGAGTAACAAGATACAATTGACAGAAACAGATGAGGAGGGAGAGCCAGTTTTGTATAGAAGAGGAGTCTGTTTCCAGACATGTTGATTTTAAGGTGACAGCCTGACACTTGAGTGTAAATGTCTGTCAGGCACTTAGAGACAGAGGACTATACTAGAGAGAAATGGAGAGTATTTTGGAAGTCACTTATATAGAAGTTAAAGTTGAAACAGAGTCCAGGATGTGTTCTGAGAAGGAGAGAAGAGCTAAAGACCAAGGACCGAACTTTGCCGAAAATTCTCAGATAAGGAGGTGGAGAAAAAAACTAATTAGAGGAGGAAGCCTGGTTTTAGGAATTTCAGGATATTAGGTAGCTTTACAAAAGTCAAAAGGGAAAAGAATGGCTTAAAAAAAAGAATAATCAAATTATGGTAGGAGGGTCATGAGATTTAGGGAGTCAGAGTGTTAATAGGGTGAACGAGTAGTAGAGGGATCAAGGTAGACCACTCATTTGAGAACTTTTTTTGTGAAAGGATAGGGAGGGGGCTTAATCAGAGAAAATCAGAATCAAGCAAAGGGGTTTTCTTTTTTCCCAAAAAGAAAAGGTTAAAAATGTTAGAAAAGGGTCTGATGTTCATGATTTGTATAAAATACAATTCAGATGATGTTTTACTCTCAATTGTAATTGTATCTTAAATTACCATTCATTAAAAAGATTTACACTGGTTTTTAAGAACATACCATGCAAAATCACATAGTACTTTTAGGATAATGCTTCTAGCATCATTTAAGATTTTTTTTCCTTAGTACATTCTACTATGAGTGAATTGAATGCAGTAGTTTCCTCTTATCTGTGGTTTCGCTTTTTGTGGTTTCAGTTACCTGCGGTCAACTGCAGTCTGAAAATATTAAATGGAAAACTCCAGAAATAAACAGTTCATAAGTTTTAAATTGGGCACCGTTCTGAGTAGCATGATAAAATCTCTCGCCCTCTTGCCCAGTCCCGCCCGGAGTGTGAATCATCCCGTTGTCCAGCATATCCGCGCTGTATATGCCACCCACCTGTTAGTCACTTAGTAGCTTTCTTGGATTGTCGAGGTATTGCAGTGCTTGTGTTCAAGTAACCCTTATTTTACTTAATAATGGCCCCCAAGTGACATGTTTTATTGGTTAAAAATCTTGCTTTATTGTGATCATGGCTGCTAACTCTGGCGAATTGGTTTGGGATAGAGGGACATTCACTGATGTAATGTACATAAATTTTACAAATGGTTAACCTGACATCTCAAATTCCACTGCATTAGCCGTAACTTTTGAACCGCAGATAGTAAACATTTTGTACAGAGAAACTTTATGCTTAGTTCTTCATTTGAAGCAGTAAAAGGGTCAAAATAGTATAAACTCATGACTGAAGATGTATTATTAAATTTGTTTCAAATTAATTTTAGGAAGTATTTGAATTATCTGCTTGTTTTTTTTTAATTATTTTATTTCAACATGTTTATTTTATTCTGTGTCAATTTCTAGAGCAAGGCCAATCCTTGACACAAATGATTTAATATATTTAGAAAACTTACACATTTTAGTCAGATTCTTTTTTTTTTTAAGATTTTATTTATTTATTTTTTCCCCCCAAAGCCCCAGTAGATAGTTCTATGTCATAGCTGCACATCCTTCTAGTTGCTATATGTGGGACGCTGCCTCAGCATGGCCTGACAAGCGGTGCGTCGGTGCGCGCCCAGGATTCAAACCCGGGCTGCCAGCAGCTGAGCACGTGCACTTAACCGTTAAGCCACGGGGCCGGCCCCAGATTCATGTTTTTATCTAGCAAGTTATTGGTACTTTTCTACCCACTGAACAATGATGAGACTTAATCTAGAGTATTTCATTCTCTTATTTTATATTTCAGAATTTATTTGGTCAAACTATAGTATTTAGGTTTAAAAATGTGTTTAAAAGTACCTTGGATCATTTGACTAATGTAACAGATATTTTGTGATTTTATTCTCAAGGTAAGACTTCTTTCATTGTTTTGGGTTTTTTTTCGGGGGGATATAGGTAACTATGCTTTTCTGCAGACCTTCCATTTTCTTTATTCATTATGATTTTTGAGTAGCAAGAAATATTAGGTTAAAAATTGTAGATTTTCATATACTCTGAAAGCTGATGGATATGTGTGTAGCCACTTATTTTATATATTCAGATAAGAAAAGCATTTTTCAATTAAGAAGGCATTATTCAATTAAACGTTTGTTCAGTACTTACTGTGTGTGATATGCATTTTTTGAGATATAAATGTGAATAAAACAGAGACCTGAACCTCAAAGAGTTTACAGTATAGGATAGGAGACAGATAGGCAAGTATATAAGTAAAATAACCATAATAATAACGGTTAATGTTTATTGCATGTTCAATATATTACCCAAACCTAGGCCTAATGCTTTATCTGTCAATCTCAGTCTTCACAGCAGTTTTGTGAGCTAGGTTCAATTATTACCACAATCTGCTCTACCACCCCTAACCCCACCTCAATTTTACAGCTGTAGAAATGTGCTCCAAGAGTTTAAGCAACAGGAACTTGGTCATTGTCACACAGCTAGTGAGAGGGAAAGCACACCCCAGATTCAAAGCAGGTCTCTTTAACTTCAGCCAGTGCTCTTATCCTCAAAGCTCAATAGAAATATGCAGAAAGTGCTTGAAACACAAAAGAGGGAACGCTTAATCCTACTTAGAATACATAAGTTGTGCTACAAAATTGTAATAGTGGTTAAGCAGAGTCTTCAAACATAGTTTAACAGGAAGACAGAGATAAGGGGCATTTTTAGGCAGAAGGAATAGAATGAGAAAAGGCATAGTGGCAAGTAGTATTGTGGCTACAGCATGAAAGATGTATGTTTGGATGGAAGAGATAGGGAATGTGGATAAAGAGGCCAAGTTGTAAAGGAATCTTGTAAAGCCATTCTAAAGAGTTTCCCCTTTATTTTGTAAGCAGTGAGGGGCCATCAAAGGTTCTTAAACAGGATAGTTGCGTGCTCAAAACTATATTTTATAAAGATAACTTAGACAAGATGGAGTGGAAGGGTAGAGCCTGGAAAGAAGGAAATAACTTAGGAGGATGTTGGCAGTATTCCTTATGAAAGATGATCAAGACCTAGACTAGGAAATGAGAAATCAGAGGGTAAACATTTCACAGATAAAATCAATAGGACTTAGTGGCAGCACAAACTCTGAAGTCATATAAACCTAGCTTTGAATCTAGGCTTTCTCATTTATCAAGCTGTGTGATCTTAGGCAAGTTGTTTAACCTCTCTGAGTCTCTGTTTCTTCATCTGTTAATTGGGAGGTAGTAATAGTACCTACTCATAGAGTGCTTTCGAAGATTAAATGAGATAACACAGTGAACACAGTTGTTATCATTTGAGAGCTTATCATTATTTATGATCATTAAATAAAGAGATTAATCACAGGGAACAGTGACTTCAAGGTTACAAGGTAAACTTGGCTACATTATTAGCCAAGATAGAAAAGGGGGAAAGAGGGACAGATTTGAAGAGCAGCCAGGAGGCAGGGAAAATGTGGAAAAATAAGTTCACTTTGTTGTTTTAAATTTGAGGTGATCAGGGAATAGCCAGGTAGAAATGTCTGTAAATTAGTTAATATAATTTAAGAGCTTAGAAAAGCATTTGGTTATTGTTGGCCCATATATTGGCCCACAGTAACCAATACATACATATATCACCTATTGTTATTATAGCAGCAGCAACTGAAAATGTAGGGCTGGAGGTCAGAAGATAAACTGGCACTGGAAATATTATTTTCTCAAATGTCTAGTCTCTCAGCGGTAATAGTGGGAACAGATATGGTTTCTCATCCGTAATTTTACAGCAAGAAGAGAAAACTTGAGAATGCCGGCATTAGAGGGGTGTTCAGTAAGGAAAACAGAAAGAGCTGTCAGAGGTGGAATAACAGAGTGTTTCCAAAAGAAGGGACAGAATCAGCAGTGTCAGTCTGCAGAGGTCACAAGTTGGACTGAAAGGCTGTTGTAGCAGTGGGTTGAGCAGCCACTAGAAAAACAATGAAGTGAGGAAAACCAGAAAGTGATTGTTGAGTACAAGAAGTACTTGTGCTGCGGGCATGTGTTTTGTTTTGTTTTGTTTTTGAATGGTTGGCATGTGAGCATGTTGGTAGGCCAGTGTGGCAGTGAAAAGCCAGTAATTCAAGAAGTGATACAGGAGAGGAGTAATCAGTCCAGCTGAATTCCAGAGGAGATGGAAGGCAAGGGATAGAGAACATAGGTGGAGGGATGCCTTTAGAAAGGAATAAAGAACATCTCTCTTCCTAAAAGTGTACTACTTATAGTGATTTCTGGTTGCTTATTTCCTCATGTTCTTATTTACATTATGTCTTATTATTTTCAGCCTTATGTTAACTGCCTCTACGTACTTCATTCTGTGCTTCTATCCAGTTGACCTAATTTCTCCTATTAAAGGGCATCTCTTTCCAAATTTTGTATACCAACTGCTTTCCCAATTTCTGTTGCATTACCAGAATATATTCTAGTTTTATTTTTTACCAGCAAATTACTTATTTTCCCTAGTAGAAAAGTAATCCCCCCAAAAAAGGTGAGATGGTTTAATCTTACTCAGTTCTTCTCATATCTTTTATTAAATTCTCCCAAAGTAATTGGAGGAAGGTGGTCAAAAGGTACAAACTTCCAGTTATAAGATCAATAAGTACTAGGGATGTAATGTACAACATGATGACTGTAGTTAACACTGCTGTATGATATATAGGAAAGTTGTTAGGAGAGTAAATCCTGCATGATCATCACAAGGAAAAAAAATTTTTTTCTTTGCTTTTTCTTTTTATTGTATCTGTATGAGATGATGGATGCTAACTAAACTTACTGGGGTAATCATTTCACAATACATGTAAGTCAAACCATTATGCTGTACACTTTTTTTTTTTTGTGAGGAAGATCAGCCCTGAGCTAACATCCATGCTAATCCTCCTCTTTTTTTTTTTTTTTTTTTGCTGAGGAAGACCGGCTCTGAGCTAACATCTATTGCCAGTCCTCCTCCTTTTTTTCCCCAAAGCCCCAGTAGATAGTTGTATGTCATAGTTGCACGTCCTTCTAGTTGCCGTATGTGGGACACGGCCGCAGCATGGCCAGAGAAGTGGTGCGTCGTGCGCGCCCGGGATCCGAACCTGGGCCACCAGTAGTGGAGCGCACGCACTTAACCACTAACCCACGGGGCCGGCCCTACACTTTAAACTTATACAGTGATGTATGTCAATTATAGCTCAATAAAACGGGAAAAAATTCTCCCGAAGTAGAACTATCTAACAAATGAAATAAAACTCAAGCACAAAACCAAAACAGATGTATAATCTTTTTTTTTTTTTTTTTTGTGAGGAAGATTAGCCCAGAGCTAATATCCATTGCCAATCCTCTTTTTGCTGAGGAATATTGGCCCTGGGCTAACATCCGTGCCCATCCTCCTCTACTTTATATGGGACGCCGCCACAGCATGGCTTTGATGAACTTAACCGCTACACTACGGGGCCGGCCCCAGATGTATAATCTTAACACTGTGCCATAAAGAGCAACAAGGAGGGTGGGAATTATTTGGATAGCAGGATAGGGGAGATGGAACTGTCGATAAAAACTTCCCATCTGGTTAAAGTTGTCATTTCTAATTTAAACACATCTCAACTATTTATGGCTTCCTTGTGAACATCAACAATTACTACTTAAATAGCTGGTACTGTTTTTGAAACTTGAGTATAGTGTATTTCCTTCCTGGAGATAAACTTCTAACAAAAACTTCTTCCTTTCTCCTATCTTAATATCAGATGTTCTCTGGGTCCTATACTGAATAAGTAGAAAGCCTGCTGTTGAGTCTGTATTTAAAGGCAGAGGGGGGGAACCAAGATTTAAAAACTGCTTTAGTGGATCAACACTATAACGTTGGATTTTTTTTTTTTTTGAGAGGTTTTATTCTTTTTTCCCTTTTTCTCCCCAAAGCCCCAGTAGATAGTTGTACATCATAGTTGCACATCCCTCTAGTTGCTGTATGTGGGACGCCGCCTCAGCATGGCCGGACAGGCGGTGCGTCGGTGTGTGCCCGGGATCTGAACCCAGGCCACCAGTAGCGGAGTGTGCGTACTTAGCCGCTAAGCCACGGGCTGGCCCCTCATGTAGGCTTTTAAAAATCTCTATATTTCAACTGTTATCTAATTTGTGTCAGTACTCAGATTTATGACCTTTGAGAACCTGTTGTGAATTCTTGATTTGTTTTGTGAAGCATGTTCCCTGAACTCCTAAAGTATTTCCTGATGATTTCTCCTAATTTAGCAGTTTATACTCTGTCTTGTATTGTTTACTGTTGTATATGTTCAAGGATCTGGAATGGTACATATTTCTTTGCCTTCCTTTTTTAAATTTTTTTTGTGTGTGTGTGTGAGGAAGATCAGCCCTGAGCTAACATCTGATGCCAATCCTCTTTTTTCTGAGAAAGATTGGCCCTGAGCTAACATGCGTGCCCATCTTCCTCTACTTTACATGGAATGCCACCACAGCATGGCTTGACAAGCGGTGCGTCGGTGCGCGCCTGGATCCGAACCGGTGAACTCAGGCCACTGCTGCAGAGCAGCGCAAGTAACTGCTTGTGCCACCAGGCCGGCCCCTTTGCCTTCCTTTTTTATTAATTGCTCTTGACTATGAGAAACAGAGATCCAAAATCAGTGGCTTTAATAAACATACAGATTTTAGTTTTCTAATGTAATGAGAAGTCCAAAAAGTAGGCAGTTGGTGGTTTGTTTGTGTGAGGAAGATCAGCCCTGAGCTAACATCCATGCCAATCCTCCTCTTTTTGATGATACTGTTTTTTCTTTTCTTTTCCTTTTTTTTTTTTGTGAGGAAGGTTAGCCCTGAGCTAACATCTGTGCTAATCCTCCTCTTTTTGCTGAGGAAGACCAGCTCTGAGCTAACATCTATTATCAATCCTACTCCTTTTTTGCCCCAAAGCCCCAGTAGATAGTTGTATGTCATAGTTAGTTGCACATCCTTCTAGTTGCTGTATGTGGGAAGCGGCCTCAGCATGGCCGGAGAAGCAGTGCGTCGGTGTGTGCCTGGGATCCGAACCTGGGCCGCCAGTAGCGGAGCGTGCGCACTTAACCACTAAGCCACGGGGCCGGCCCCAATCCTCCTCTTTTTGCTGAGGAAGACTGGCCCTGAGCTAACATCCATGTGGATCTTCCTCCACTTTATGTGGGACACTGCCACAGCATGGCCTGACAAGCGGTGCATGGGTGCGCGCCCTGATCCGAACCTGGGCCACCAGCAGCAGAGTGCAAGCACTTAGCCTCAATGCCATGGGGCTGGCCCCGCAGTTGCTGGTTTTAATTAGGAGGTACAAGGACATCAAGGCAGAGGTCTTGGAAATTTCCTTGGCTTTTCTCATGGTCACGGGATGGCTGTTGCAGTCCTGGTCAACATGTCCATCTTCCAGGCAGCAGAAAGGAGGAAGCAGGGAGGAGGGTACTTATTTCAGTAAAGCAAAACCTTTTCCTTGCATGTCACTGGAGAGAACAGTGTCATACGGCCACCCTAACTGTAAGTGAAGCTGAGGAATTTCTTTGTGGTTGAGCAAATTGCCACCCTCCAATAAAATTGAGATTCTATTACTAAGAAAGAAGGGGAGGATGTGTATCAGTTAGGTAATCAGCCGTCTACCATGCTACATCATAGTGCCTATTCTTTTTCCATATCATTTGCCATTCAGTAAATATCGATTTAATATTTGGTCAAATGAAAATGCCTATATATAATCTAATATTACTGGTGGTCAGTTGGCTGGTAGAAAAATAGATCATTCCAACTATTCCTAGTACTTGGTAATACAGCAATAGAGACAAACTCAGAATAGCTTTGATCCTCTGTCTACCCCAAGCGTAAATATTTGTTTATTCACACCTGAAATATCTAGATCTTAAATAGTTCTTGAGACATGGCCACTGCCTTCATACATGCTAATGAGATTTAGAAGCTACTCTCTCAATTATGTGTCACAACTAACTTAAAAGCTGGAGTCCTAACAGTACTTCTAGAATGAACGAATATAAATGTTGTCAGAAAGATGATAACAAAACGCCAGGTGGTGTTCAAAGGAATCGGAGATTATATTGGGTAATATTTGATGGATGTGGTCACATTTGAGGGGTAACAATCATGATTGGTCCAGTTTGAATAAAATATATTGTAAAATAAGGGAAACATTAAACTCTTAACATTGGCAAAGAATATGTAAGTTCATCTTGAATCCTCAGATTTGCAAGTGTGGAAATGTTTGTACCAGGCGGATGACTTTGTCCTTTCAAATCACATTTGTCATGTTTCCTGTGTATTGTCCTCTTGCAATGAATCTAACCACATTTTCAACTTCATTGAAAAGTTTGAGGGCCAGCCCCGTGGCATAATGGTTAAGTGCCCGCGCTCCGCTGCGGGTGGCCCGGGTTCGGATCCCGGGCGCGCACCGACGCTCCGCTTGTCAAGCCATGCTGTGGTGGGGTCCCATATAAAGTGGAGGAAGATGGGCACGGATGTTAGCCCAGGGCCAGTCTTCCTCATCTAAAAGAGGAGGGTTGGCATGGATGTTAGCTCAGGGCTGATCTTCCTCACAAAAAAAAAAAAAAAGTTTGATCTCTTATCTAGCGAGCCATTTTTATATTAGCTAGAATACTTCCCGAAACAGTTTTAGTTTTACAGATTGTTTTTTTCTTATTCTTTTTGTTGTAAATTCATTTACGTAACAGATGGAGCCACCCTTAAACCAGATACTAATATTTTAAATTTACCCAAGAATTCCCTTTTCTGGCTAAAAGCCATCATATCCATAGATACTTTTACTTTCTTCATTTAACAAGCCCTCCAGATGATTCTGATGCGTGCTCAAGTTTGAGAACCATTGAAGTAAACAATTCAAATTCTTGCCCCCGGCAAAATTACAAATTTTACAAGTCACAAAACTTCCAGGTTAATTGCTCACAAGTAGTGGCAATTGGGGCTGCCAAACAATTACTGTGTGAATAGAGAAGGCAATGTGATGAGGATGTAGAAAAATGGGCACTTTCATTTACTTTGGTGGAGGCCGTGTACATTGGTTAAATAAATTATAGTGCATGGTTAAATTATGATGCACTTGTATAATACAGCTGTATAATACGGCTTTAAACACAAAAGTAAATCTGTATGCATTAACATTTTATGAAGCTCAAAAGACAGTAACTAGGGAAGAAAAGCAAGTTGTAAAACAGTTGTGGTTCCAAAAGAGATACACATGGATTTGCTTGTATGTCATTGGAAATTCTTGAAAAACTACACTAGAAGCTGTTTATAGTTGTTACTGGTGATGGTGGAACTTGGGAGGATGAGACTGGGGAGGGAGATTTCAACTTTTCCATCCTTTAACGTTTCATATGGTTTGAAATAACATGAGCGTGTATTTTATACATTTTTAAAAACTGGTTAATTAAAAGCAACAACATTTTTAAAAGTGTGTGGGGACCACATTGTAGAAACATCTTTATTATCAGTAGTAAGGTGTTTTTAATTAATTTGCTAAAGAGCCTTTGAGTGTGTTATTATTTATTTTTTCCAGCACCAATAGTCTAGTTTTTATCCGAGAGTGTTTTTTTTTTTTTAATAAAAAGATCTGGATTGTGTTTTAGTGTGATTAACCTGTAGCTGAAGTACACTAAATTAGCATTACTAGAATCAGGAGATGAGGAGTGTAGGGGAGGAAAAAATAATTTTCCCTCTGCCTTTCTAAGTTCTCCGCTGGGGATCCTATAACAAAACAGATTAACAATAGAAAAACAAACAGAAGTTTGTTAACAGATATACATAGGAGATACCCAGGGAAAAATGAGTAACTTTCCTAGATGGCTTAGAATTATACCATCTACAGCTAAAGACAAAAAGAGAAGTGTATGGGGAGGCCTGTTACGGGGCGGGGAGGAGGAAAGGTACAGTAAACATAAGTAAGGGTTGATATGCAGATTTAAGTACATGCCCTTTGATATGAGTTTCTTGTGCTTTAGTTGTCCTTCTCTTCCTGGTACAGAGAGGGAGACACCCTTACAAAGGATGACTCCCTTTATAAATGTAAATTTCCCTTACAAAAGGGTACCTTCTAATGTTTTCAGAGCTGCTTCTGTGTCTGCTGTTTCTCTGAAATAATAAAATAGTCACATAATCTGTATGCCAAAGAGGCATATGTTGGGGTGGCATATTCTGCCACCCTCAAGGAGCAGGAATTAAGATAAGCATGGATTAAAGAAAATGAAGACCTACACTGCTGTGGGAGTCATAGAAGGAGGAGGACAGAATATTAACAGATTGCGGAGGTGAACTCTATAGAATTTGAAGGGGAGCAGAATTTGTCACCCCTAAATATGCCTCTTTGGCATAAGGATTATTTGTGGCTGATTATTTTTAAGAAAAAATTTAAAAAAAAATTTTATAGCAGTTTGAATGTTCCCTATAGTTTGTTAAATCATTTCCATATATTCCTCTTTTGTTGGCTTTTAAAATAATTCAGGTATCACATTATTTAGAGTTATTGAATTAAGAAGCATATAAAGAATCTTAAATCCTAATTTAATCCTTCTCTTTTTTTGGATTTTTGTTTGTTTGTTTTTTGCTGAGGAAGATTCGCCCTGAGCTAACATCTGCTGCTAATCTTCCTCTTTTTGTATGTGAGCTGCTGCCACAGTATGGCCACTGACAGATGAGCGGTGTAGGTCTGCACCGAGGAACCCTAACCTGGGCCACCAAAGTGGAGCATGCTGAACTTAACCACTAGGCCACCTGGGCTGGCCCCCTTATTCTCTTTTAAATTAGAAGTTGTCATTTATAATAATATAATGTATATTATTATTCAATATAATAACTTATTTGAAATCTAATGTCATAAACCTTACCTGATAGGTTTTTCTCCCCCCTTTAAAGACAGTGAAGGGGAGGAAAAGAAAAAAAACCTATCCTCTACCCACTCTGGGTCCTTTCTGTCTGGGCTACAAGTTAAATTGACATGAGACCCAATAGCAGGAGAAAATCAAACAAAGCTTTATAACATGTATACATGAGAGAGACACACTGGGTAACTGAGTGTCTTGACCAGATGGCAGAGGTTCTCACCTTAAATACTACCTTCAACTAAAGATAAAGGAGGATGTTGGGGGTGGGGGAACCAGCTATGGGAGATTACCAGAAAGGCACAGTGAACAAGAGTGTCCAGATTTAAGTCCCCACCTTCCACAATGATAAGAGTTTCTAGAGATAAGGTCATCCCACCTTTTTCCTGATACAGAGAGGGAGATACCTTTACAAATGAAGATTTCCATTATAAATGTAAATGTCTCTTACAAAGGATAACTTCTATATTTGCTTGGAATGGGCTTAGCAAGGACCTTCCCAGTCTATCCATACCCAGAGTTAAATTCTTTTAAGCAGTTAGTGGGAGGGGAGGGAGAGGTCAAAGTTTCTTTCAGAGAAAATAATTAAGGTAAAGAGACATATTTTGAGGTGGCCAATTCTGATCTCCCACAATAGCAAGCAGGGAAGTCTACACAATTCCATTTTTCTGTCAGCAGGTGGCAGACTTCTCTCTCTCTGCTGTAGGACAGTGCTGCATTTCTAAATTACCTCTCTTGTTTATGCACTTTTATATTTACTCTCCCAGTGTTACTTAAACCTGAAGGGGAACAGAATATGCTACCGCAAAATGTGCCATTTTGGCATATGGATTATTTTGAGCTGAAAACAATCAAGACCCAGCAGATTCAGGAAAAGCTTTTTACCTCCCCCTTAACTGCTGAAAAGAATTTAGAGAGAGATCCTGTACCAGGAAAAGAGCTATTACCAGAGATAACTTTTTCATCTGAGAGACTTATCTGCACGGCAGGGAAACATTTGTTTACCAAGTATTTGCTCTGCATCTTGCTGTGAATTGCCTCCCTCTCCTTCGAAGCCCCAGACCCCTGCCTCTTTTCTCCTTAGCTCGGGATGGTCTGTAAGCCTCAATTGCCTGGCTGCCTTTGGGTCTCATATCTTTGTGGGGCCCCCATAGGTACAAAATTAAATTTGGTCTTTTTTTTTTTTTTTCTCTGTTAATCTGTCTTTTTAGTACAGGGGGGTGTCAGCCAAGAACCTAGAAGGGTGGAGGGAAAATTATTTTTCCTCCCCTACAAACTATTACTCTATAAAATTTAAACCAAATATAGCAGTCTTCTGTCATTATTTGTAGATGTAAATACTGTTTGTCTATTTTTTCCATGTATGTTTGTCTTCCTCATTTTCAAGGTGCTGATAGGTTACAAAATTGTTTGGCAGTTGATTGGAGGGTTACTTCATTTGTTTGGCAAGTGCCTGCTTGTAAGTAGGTGGAAGTAGATAGTCATATGTCTAACATGATGTGGGTTCCTGCAAGATCCTTCCTGTCCCTATTTTATCTCCTCCAAAGCCTTGTCATGGCACAGCCCTCTCATTTACCTTACCTTAAATGTCCTACTCAGGGTCTGGGTTCAGAATACCATTATCAAAAAAAAAAAGAAATCATCATACTCATATACAGTCTTCCCCCGTGAACAGTTTGTCAGCTTATTTAGATTTCTCTGTCACACCGTTAACAGTCTAAGGGAAGGAGACACTCGATTGATTTTGATGGAGGGAGACGGGAAAAGTTTGAGAACCTAAGCATTATAGGATAGTGAAATGTTACGAAATAGAAACCCACTGAAGTAACACTGGGCCTGGAACTAGAAAACACTTAGAAATGGATTCCTGTTTGGGTTAATTTGTCGCTGTCCTGTTATTCTGTAACCAGGGAAAAGAAACTAAAATTTTGAGATGTCTACTTAACGGTCAAGTACATCCTGCATGTTTATCTTATTTAATCCTTAAAACACAGTCCAGCTGGTCATTATTGTTGTAATTTTCTATTAATTTCCTTAGGAACTAGCTAGTAAGTAGCAGAGCCAGCGTTCAATCTGATTCCAGCTCTCTCTGAAGCTTTTGAGTAAAGCACGCTTCCCAGTTGGGAATGAGAATTACGTCTTTAGTAAGTGTTATTGTGTTCCTGGTCTTTAAAAATTTTATGTCTTTCCAAGCTAATTAAATACTTTATTCTATTATGTCTTTTGTTTTATGCACAACCGTGTGCTATATATGTCTGATTTTGTCATGTGTTCCTAGTTTTGGTAGGATAGGAAAATCTACCTAGTATTCCATAATTATTCTATTATTCTCCGTGTATTTTAAGTATTGTGGTTTATCTAGTAAAGATATACAGTATTTTGTTTCTTGAACAAGTTATGTAATCTGTGATTTGAACACTAGACAATCTTATAAGTGAATGAGGTCAGGTAATATATAATGTTTGAGAGTTTAGTAGTTAGTAAATCCTTGATTCAGATCTCAGCACTGCCACATTCTAATGGTTTAGCTTTGGACAAGTTACTTTTCTCAGCCTCGATTTCCAGTTTTCTAGAATGGAGAAGATTCACCTAAAAACTCTCCTGCCTCCTTGTTTCCTTCAGGGTATTACATTAAGAATATGTTCTGTCTTTCTATTTTTTATTTCACTTGGTGTTTTAAATAATTACAGTTTAGGAGAATTCCAACAGTATGTTATTCTAAATACTGTCTACCTGGGTTGTTATTAAGATTAAAAAAGAGATGCTATACATACAGTGCCAAATTATGTTTACCACATAGTAATTCAATAAATGTTCATCCTCTTATCTTCTCCCTTCTGTTAGTAAACAAAGCTTTTCTTTTCCCAAATTTCTTTTAGACATGATGTTCTTTTATAGTAGATTCATATTAAGTAACGCATTTAAAATTATCTCAAAACAATATTCTGTTTGAGTTCTCAGATTTGAAGATAAAAGCAGAATGTATAGTTATACATCTGTCTTTCTTCAAGTTGAAAAGATTGGGAATGCGGAGATGTCCGGGATTATGCCAATTTTTGAGAAAGTTTTTAACCTGAGCACCTAGCACTCTAGCAAATAGGGCCTAATTTCTGCCTGCCTACTAGCATAATTGTAGATGGTTAAACTGACCTGGGTAGCACGCTGGGAGGCTTGTCATATATAATTACATCGTTTTCAGGCACTGAAATTTAATTTCACTAAGATCGTATGAGAAACATGGGTTATTATAAAGGATAAAGCTTCTATATGCATTTGACACTTTTGAAGCCCCTCTGACACACTTACAACATGCACAGATCATGTGATTCACTATAGATTTAAAAAAATTAACTCATGGGGTCCATACAGGTGGATTTCCAACCATGTGACTCAGCTTTAGGGCAGTTTTAATAATTAAGGACTCATGAGTACCTGAATTAAGATCCAGCTTTTTGTAAGGAATTTCTCTATTTTTAATTATTTACTTATTTAATGCTTCATTTTCTCCTTCTCTTTTTATTTCTGGTGTAATACACGCTGATATAAAAATTAGTAAATCTGGATAACCAAAAAGAAGTAATCTGCAGTTTTCACCACATAAAAAAACCCATATTTTAGTAAGTGTACTCCTTTCTTTTTCTATGCACATAACTAGTAAGTATCATTTTTCCCAAAATGAGAGCATACTATAACATTGTTTTTAACAAGATTACTCATTAATTTATTTCTTAATAATAAATTTATACTTATTTTAATGATTATATTACTTTATGTTAATATATCATATACAGATATCATAATTTATTTAGCACGTTCTTTGTTGTTGAACTTCAAATTGTTTCTCATTTTGCATTATGATAAATAACAGATAAGTGAACGTTCTTATAGCATCTGTGCGTGTCCATGATTGTTTAAATGGAATTGCTGGGTCAAAGGACATGCACAAATCTAAGGCTTTCCAGGTTACCCTCTGGAAGGGTTGTACCAATTTATATTTCCACTAGCAGTATATTTAAGTACTTAGCTCCTTGTTTTCCTGGGAGTAGCTATCATTTTTTTCTTGTCTGCCAAATGATAGTTAAAAAAAAAAACTATTTCTATTACTTTTGAAGTTGAACTTTTAAAAATAGTTGGCCATTTATTTTCTTCTTTTTGGAATCATCTGAGTTCTTTTTCTTGATTCAGAAGGGCTTTTATAAAATAATTTTAAACATGAGAATATGTTAGAAATATATTTTTCCAAGTTTTTTTGTTTCACTTCCATTTTTGAGCAGTTTAAATGTGACCCTCCTTTTCAAACCTTTAAGTGGCTGCTTTAAACCAATGTACTAATTCTTTAGAATGTTTCACTGAGCTTAATTTGCACATGACTCCTCATTTACACATTATGACTTCATTTTATAGCCAGAGAAGATAGCACATTGTTTAAATAGTTTGTGTAACTTACTCATTAGTTTACCCTCCCAGCCATAAAATGAGGAAGGCTACTACAGAAAAAATAGTAAAGTATGATTTTGCCCCAATAGATAATTTTCATTTTACCTTCATGAACATGAGTTAACATATGCCATGTTCATTTTTTCCAAAGATGTAGTAGCATTATATACACTTTCACTTTCTTATATTTTGTAACATGTAATTTTTAAAAATAATCTGTTTTCTTCTGTGTATAAGATATATTCATTAGAATAGAAAATACCAAATATATAGAAATACAGAAAATACAGAAGCTTATGAAGAAGAAAATACAGTCATCTGTGATTGTATTGTTTCTCTGTGATGACTGTTAATTGATTTTTGGAATATATTTGATTCAGTCATGTTAGATGATTATTGTTCTATTCAATTTAGTTTAGTACTGGTTTATGATTTAAGGCTCTTGTATCTATATTCTTAAGTGAAATTAGATATGTTTCTTCTTTTTGTGCTATTATTGACAGGCTTTTGTTTCAGGGTTTTATTCTAGTTAGTTTCATAAATGGAATTGGATACCTTAACTTTTTTTTATGTGTTGTTAAACAGTTTAGCATGGGAGCTATCTGTTCTTTAAAAGTTTGAAAGAACTCACCAGTATAAAACCTCACCATAAAGCTTTTTGAAGCCCATTCTCTGATAAACTTATTTTTATAAGTTCTATTCTGATGAGCACACATTCCATCGTTGAATGTAATATATGTTATCAAAACTTTTCTAAGGTTATGGGCCGGCCCCATGGCTTAGCGGTTAAGTGAGCGGGCTCCGCTGCTGGCGGCCGGGGTTTGGATCCGGGGCGTGCACTGACGCACCGCTTCTCCGGCCATGCTGAGGCCGCGTCCCACATACAGCAACTAGAAGGACCTGCAGCTATGTATGACGTACAACTATCTACTGGGGCTTTGGGGGAAAAATAAATAAATAAATAAAATTAATTAAAAAAAAACTTTTCTAAGGTTAAATTAAGTACTTTCGTTTACTATGTTGTTTATTAATATTGAAGAAAGTTTTGAAGGGGCTATATTTTGTGGTTTCTTCTACTTACATACTTGTAAAACTCAAGTTATCACCCAGTGATGCTCCCTAGAATTTCAAATAATTCTTTGCTACAAGTTATTAGTTTATGAACTTGAGTCTCTTTCAAAATAATTTTCTTCATTGGTTTCTTACCTTATTATTATTATTTTTTTAATTTTTTTAAAATTTATTTTAATTTTCCCCCAAAGCCCCAGTAGATAGTTGTGTGTCATAGCTGCACATCCTTCTAGTTGCTGTATGTGGGACGCAGCCTCAGCATGGCCAGAGAAGCGGTGCGTCGGTGCGCACCCGGGATGCGAACCCGGGCCACCAGCAGCGGAGCGCCTGCCCTTAACCACTAAGCCACGGGGCTGGCCCACCTTATTATTTTTTAAATGAGTTTATCTGGCTCAACAAAGGGAGGAGATACTAAGTTACATCTTTGTACTCTCCATTTAAATGTATTGCATATAATACACCAATAATAAAAGGTTAAATAGCATACCTTTTCATCATTTTTAACGTAACCAAACAAAAACAGCAATCCTAAACAATACTGTTTCTTTTCAACAGACGCGGTACCAGCTGTGTGATGTGGATGGAGTCCAAAATTAAAACAAAGTGTTTCTTCTTGTTCCATTTCAGACACAGAAATCCAGATATAGTAAAATGGGAACAATAATTTCAGTGCTAAGCTTCCAGAAATATTAGAACATAGTGCATTTGAGAGGAGAGCTAGGAAAGACTCTTCATTTATGTTACTGTCTTAACATCTGATTTCCTTGAACATGACCTACCTTTTGCAACATAAATGTCATTTCCTCTAAAGGAGTTTAAACTACAGAATTTATCTAACAGTAAGAAAGTAAAGAAGATATAGACTGTGTTCAAGAACTTTGAGTTTCTGAACATTAAATTACTCAATCCTAGAGTCTTGGCATAGTGTTTTTAAGGAATGCATTGAGGAGGCTGGCCCAGTGGCGTAGTGGTTGAGTTCATGTGCTCGGCTTCCGCGGCCCGGGGTTCGCAGGTTCAGATCCTAGGCATGGACCTACGCACTGCTTATCAAGCCATACTGTGGCAGGCGTCCCACATATAAAGTAGAGGAAGATGGGCACAGGTGTTAACCCAGGGCCAATCTTTCTCAGCAAAAAGAGGAGGGTTGGCAACAGATGTTAGCTCAGGGCTAATCTTCCTCACCAAAAAAAAAAAAAAAAAAAGAAATGCAATAAGATTAGAACCATAGCTTTTCCTCAGTTTGCGTATATGTATATAAATTCATAAATGCAGCAATCAGCTTCACTAAATAGGATACGGTTTCTTTTTGTTTGTTTTGAGGAAGATTGGCCCTACGCTAACATCTGTTGCCAATCTTCCTCCTTTTCTTTTTTTTTTTTTTGTCCCCAAAACCCCAGAACATAGTTGTATATCATAGTTGTAGCGTTGTAGCTCTTCTGTATGGAACGCCGCCTCAGCATGGCTTGATGAGCAGTGAGTAGGTCCATGCCCAGGATTCGAACCGCTCAACCCCTGGCCACTGAGGCAGAGCATGCGAACTTAACCGCCACACCCCGAGGCCGGCCCCTAGGATAAGTTTTTGGAATGATTTTAAATGAGAAAATCTTACTTGTCATTCATTTTCCCAAAATATAATAATTGTTTCATCTGTTTTTGCTCCTTAAACATTTTAAACCATATTCATATAAACATTTATAGCACCTGATTTCAGTTTTATTTTGAACAGTCACAGTGGTAAAGTCAGTTGACTGTTGTCTTCAGAGAAGTTTTATGCCTAGACAGATGTTATGCATGTTTAAAAAAATCATCTTTCTATTTACATCATGCAGCAGTTATTGGGAACAAGTTTTGCAAGAGTACTTATGGAAAGTATTGCATCTCACCTCATACTGAATTGTCTTCCTTGTGTGGGTTTATTGTTTTGTTTGGAATAACTTCCTAGCATGTCAGGCAAGTTCAGATTGAAGTTTAAAAAATACATTCCATGGCAAATGATAATTGGATTATGGTAAACTGTGAGTTAGTAGTTGAGTCTTAGATTGGATTATTGAGAAATAACTATACTTACTACAGGTTTTTGTGTTCTTTCACATACAATTATTAATTTGTGTAATACCTATATTCCCTTTACTTCCCTGCCCCAGGATCAAAGTCAAAGTGAATCCATCAATTAATAAGTTATTAAGGTTTAAATTGATAGATTTGCTTTTCTGTGGGCTTTTTTGTTTTTTCATTATTCAAAATTTTGAGGAACTTTTTGATGGCCGAATACGAAGTGATCATTTTTAGCTTTTCAAATTGATTGAATAATTGACAGTATCTGAAAAGTTGTAACTAGTTACTGCGAAGTACAAACAGACAGCTCTTTCTCCATTGATAAAGACAGCCAGTTTCAGTGTTATAAGGGGAGAAAAATATTCCAAAGATTTGAGTCCTGTGTGAGAAGTTCTCTGCTCTTTGTCATATCAATTTCAGGTCTAGAGTCTACATTAGGCATGATATGAGTGATTTCTGTTTCTATGACAATGGGTAAAGAAACTCTAAGGCAACAGGGCCCAGTCATTGCGTCCAGAGGTGAAAGTCCATTGTGCTGCTGACGATCCTGCCTTTACGACTTTTTACTTCTCCCTCCCCCCAAAAAAAAAAAAAGTATCCTAGACCTATTTGAAACCAATTTCATTTTCGTTTATTCATTGCTTTGCTTGTGTCCTTGTTCCATTTCTGTGGCACAGTTTTAAGACATCATTCTTGTTCATAGACATCTCTAGCCCTCTCATGTAAGTGTTATGTGTATATTATTGCCTAGAAACAGTGAGATGTGCTAAGAAAAAAAGAGTGTTCCAGTTCTTGTACCTGAGTCACATAAGTAATAAGTGACTTCTCCAGACCTTAGATTCCTTATCTATAATAAAAGGGGAAGTATTATTTTTCTCTTACTGATTTCTTACTGATTTTACTCTTTTCTCTTACTGATAAGGGTTTACTGATTAAATTAAATTAGAACACATATAAAGGGCCATTGCATGCTTCTGAAACTCTAACACACAGGGTAAGAAAATGCTCAAAAGATGTTAGTCCTTTTTGGAGGGACACCCCACCAGACACACCTTCCCACCCCTATCGCATATACACCCTGAGTGGAATTAAAAGGCAGAAGAAGTACCCTATAGGCAGGAGGCTATACTCATTTCCTCTCTTCTCTACTCTCCTTCGACTAGCAGGATAGAACACCATCTTCTACCGTTAAAGACCAAAACACCCGTCTTGATAAGATACTAGCCATCGTTCTTTTCATGCTATATTTAGTTTTGTTTTACAGTAAACTGGCTGAATTCCTTTCTTCTGTCTCTACTTTAGAAATACTGTTTCAAATAATCCATCTGTATCATGTTGACTAGCTCGGGTTGTTTTATTTTTTTTTTTTTAACTTTCTTTTCTGATTATGGACATGATTGGTGCTACTATTATAATGTTTTTAGTAAGCCATTTTTTGTTTCCTAAGGAACTCATTTATTTTATAAAGCTCAGAAAATAAAAATGGCCCCTTAATCCCATTGCTGATACTGTCTTGTATTCTATTTTAGACTTTCCTATACTTCTATAATAAGATTTTCCCCTGAAATTGAACTCTTGCTGTTGATACTTTCATAACTGTTTTCACTCAATTGATCATGTACGCCTCAATATATCTGTACGTTTTGATCTCACAGAGCAGCACTGTCCAGGCATGGACTGTGAAGACAGAGAGACCTGAGTTTGAATTTATTTCTGCTGCTTGTCAGCTACAAGCCTTAATTTATTCCCCTGTAAAGTGAGGATAATAATAGCACATACCTTCCAGGGTTATGAGTATTACATGAGATGAGGTATGTCAAATGCGTAGAAGTATCTGGCACATAGAAAACATACAATAAATTTTAGCTATTTATAATGATCATTTTTGAGAACTGTATAATTTTATATTTTGTATATATACCACAATTTATTTACCTCTCCTGTATTAATGAACATTTAGATATGGGTGTTTAGGTTGTTTACAGTTTTCCCAGTATTATAAAACAACTCTGCAATATACATCCTTGGAACTAAATCTTTGTATACTGCCTTATTTCCTTAGGATAAATTCCTTGGGACATAAAATTGGTGTGTCCCAAGAAATTTATATTTCTAAAGCTTTTAATAGTATTTCTCAATAGCCCTCCAAAAAGGTTGTGGAACTATAACTCCAGTATTCTTTGTTGTTGTTGCAGATGATTTATCTTGAATCATCTCTCAAAGTGATATCTTTAAAATTCTTATCATTGCTAACTATATTAATGTATTAGAGGACAGTAAGTCATCACATTCATACATAATACAGAAGTATTTTCAAAATGGATCACCTAGTTACCCTTGAGCTTCCGTTACAAGAGTATAAAAGGTTTTCCTCTGAGAGGAATGTTTTGTTGTGAATCTTTTCATCTTATTAAAATAAGATAGCAGTGCCAAATTTTTAACATTTGGGAGATACCAAGTTTGAATAATTTGTTAGTGGCCTTTTTTAAAAGCAATTTTTAAATTTTTTGTGTTGTTTTTAATAGAGAATGCTACTTCACCACGTTTGATTACTGAAGTGTTCTGTGGGTTCAGTTTCTCTTGAGCATAGAAGAGAGAAGGCTGATGTGAAAATTTATTTACATAAGTGTAGCTTAGCCGTGTTCCTTAATGATAAAGCTTCCCAGAGCCCCATAGCATGACTTATCTCTCAGGCCCTGACACATGGTATTAGCATATTGCAATCCTACTACTCAGGTTAAAAGCAAGATTGGTTCTCTTTAAAAGTTAAAAATACTTTTCTTCACAACAGTTTGACTGATTTTATTTCCAGCAGGAAAGGCAATTTTTTCAATTTTTTAACCATAAAAATTAGTTTTCATTTTTTGTGTTCAGATGTTTTAGCAAATCCATGCATGGTCTTGTTAAAATTTACAAACAGTATAGGAAAATATGAAGAAAAACATAAAAAGCACTCTAAATTTCCCTGCCCTGCAATAAAGACTATTAACATTCTATTAACCACACTTAACATGCATCATGTCTTTTTCAACATATCTTAAATGAGCTAATCTTTTTTAAATTGTGGTAAAATATACATAACATAAAATTTACCATTTTCACTATGTTTGATTGTACAGTTCGGTGGCCTTAAAGTACGTTCACATCGTTGTACAACCATCACCACCATCCATCTCTAGAACTCTTTTCATCTGCCACATTGAAACTCTTGTTTCAATAGCTTGAGCAATAGCTCCCTTTTTCCCCTCCCCCAACCCTTGGCAACCATGACGTAATCTTTTTTACTTTGTATTGAAATATAATATTCATATAGAAAAGTGCACATACCACAAGTATACTGACAACCAAAAAACATGATGAGGAAGAGAGTTTTTTTAAGTCTTAAAATTGAGGAACAAGTTGCCAGCGCTCTAATAGTACAGATTTATCTTCTCTTAGCTGTCACATTATCTCAACTGATGGTGTTCTGTCGCACTGAGTGGTGACTAGCTCAGAGTTAGCAAGCCTGTCACCCAGAGCATAATAAAGCTCTGTGTAGTAATGCGTCACAAGACTGTTTTGCATAGAGCTTAGCCAAGGCTTTTGGAACCGCCCTCAGTTGCACCTTGTGCTATATTAGTACTTCTCACACAGGAAGAATTTTCTTTCGCTGGTGTTGCTCGTCCGGTTACCTTCAGGGTAAGTGTGTACAGTTCCTGTGAATAAATGAGTTTCTCTTGTTTAACTTTATCTGATTCTTACTTGGTTCAGTATCTTGTTGAAATTTTAGACATTTAAGAGTACAGAATAAGGAAATAAAAATAGAGTGATCTAGTATAATGCAAAACTATAGTTTGCGAAGATATGAATATGTAAAACTTTGTAGTGTCTTGGGTCTTAGAAATTACAATTTATAGGATCTAATTTTAAGAGTTTCTTTTTTCACTTGTAGATGTTAAGAAAAAGCAAAGTACCTTGAGAAATCTCTTTTTAAGGGAAAAAAAAACTGTAAGATTCAATTTTGTTGTTCATTCAGTTGCTCTGTGACTCAGTTTTGCTGATAGCTACATGCTTTGTGTCCCTAGAATTAGGAACTGTTCTATATGGCTAGTAATTGATGATTAATTTTTATTTTGTGCCTGTGAGCTTTATCCAGGATATCAGCGAATGGGATTACATTGGTATGTTTTATGAATTGATAAAAGCTGGATTACTGTCTCTAAGGCTTATAACAAATTGTATATTGAAAATTAAGATTCAAACATATATATTATGATAAAAGCCTAGAACGTTGTGGCTAACTTAGATTTAAATAATTGAATTTACTTTATTTTTTATAGTTTTGTTTTGTTTTTAAATCAGGAAAATTAGATAATGCAGCAGGCCATTTCTTAAAGCAGTTTACTTGGTTTTTATTGGCAGCCTATATCCAAGCCCTGCATCTCTGGAAATTGCTTACCACCTATGCTCTTGTTCTAGGACAGATCCAAGGACAGAAGAACTCAGAGTGCCTTAAGGATAATCAGTATAGATTACTTAATTTCCATGTGCCTTGGTTTATTCATCTTGAAAAACGCTATTAGATATTAGAGCAGTGGGAGTGGGGGTAGATTAATAAATTCTAAGCTCTGAAATTGTGTATTTTCCTAAGTATCCATGAAATTCTGACTGAGAAGCCAAGTTTTACTATTTAAGAAAATTGGTATAAACTGCTAATTTTTAAAGAACTAGCCTTTGAAATCTGTTTTTTATTTTCTTCTATCTCCCCTTCCCCCCCTACCATTGGCTATTCAGTTTCATTTTTGTTTTATGTCTGTATCGAGTAAGTTTCACTTTCCAGTTTATGTATTTTTTTTCACTGCTGCCTTGAAATATAATTAGGGAAAATTTTTTAAATGCCCCAAGAAAGTGATTTACAATGCTACAGAAATAACTAACTTATAGTTTGATTTTCCCGTGTGCTAATCACCCTAAGAAAGTGTCATTATTAAAAACCCAAGCTTAGGACAAGTAATATAGGTTGCTGGAAAAGTGCAGTAAAAATGGATTCATTATGGATGATTAGTATTGTTGCTGATACCCTGTCCATACTGTAGGAATACATGCCTTTTCTTCTGTAAGTAGTATACAGTTTACTCTTCAAAATTTCATTACCTTATTGTGTAGTTTAAATGTTTCTACAAGTATCAAAATTAAAGCAGAATCACAACTTTCTAAGCTAATAATGTAGGCAAGTAAATTTTTTTCCTGTAGAAATAGAAATTTTCAGTCATTGAATTGTAAATATCTTTTCAAGATAATCATGTCAGAATGAAATACCACAATAGCTAAAGCTTTCAGTTATCAAGTTTCTGCTATTCAAGTGAAATTCTTACCTCTTGCTTCAGTCTTTAGCCTTGTCCTACATATTCCTTGTAAAGAACACTGTTACAGTAGTGACCTTATTAATCTCATAGTGAAAGCACACAAAATAATTATTTTCCAGTTTCTACTTTTTCCAGTCCATATTTAAAGATTCCAAAGACTTAAAACTTCAGAAAGCTTCCTTTGAAGAGAGTTCATGGTTGAAGGGTAGTGTTTTCTATTTTTGAACGTGTCTTCTACACCTGATGTGTTTTTCCAGCTCTTCTCTTGAAGCATCTGCAACAGATGACTGTTGGCAGAGTGAGCCAGAACTTTATATACCAAGTATAGGTTTACAAGCCTATTGGTTTAAAAATACCCTGCCCTAATTTTCAATGTCTTCCTTAGAATAGTGCCAGAATGCTGACATTTATGCCTTCGTCTTTACACCTTGATAATGATAGAGACAACGGGGTGATTTTTGTGTTAGAAGTGCAGTATCACTTTGTGTGAGGTTATCTTTGAACAAGGATAAATTCTGGTCAGATTGCCAGTGAGGAGTGGGAAGAATGAAAGATCTTAACGTTGAAATTTGCACAGTATCCACGAACTGTTAGGTTTACTTATCAAAAATAATGCCCTAAAGTTGGCCATTATCAAATTTCTGATCACTCTTTGTTTTCTTTTGTGTTTTGTTTAAATAACATGTGAAGAGACCATGAGAAAGATGATTACTCTTTTATCTACTAACACTGGCTTTTTTTCCATTGTTTTCTTTTTTTTACTAAACATGAGTGCTCCAAAAAGAGTCATACTTGGGGGTAAGGGGTGGAGAGGAATTGGGCTGCCTGGCTGTGTGTAACAAAAAGATCTGAGATTCCCAGATATTAAAATGTATTCTTCTCAGCTTGAATTCTTTTTTCCTTTGGATTTTTCAAATGTTTCAGAGTATGTGGTATTTTTGTAAACACTACTGTACTTTTCCACATTCTCTTTCCTCTTTTTCAAGCTAATAAAATGGTTTTATTTAAATAGCATCTTCCAAGAAATCTAGACTCCTTTTCAAATGTTAAACATCAAAGAAAAGCCATAAGCATTTAATATTGTGTGCTTTGCTTTCTATAAATGAAGAAACAGACTTGCAGGCAACTTCTGTGACATCTTCTTTAAGATAGATGACTGACAGAAAAAAGTTAGACTAAGGAAAAGTTATGTAAATTTGACCATAATTATCTAAAGACTACTAACCCACATTATAATTACATTTTGAGAGTGGTGATCAAATGTTTTATGAGTTATATAGAATGTAGATAGAAGCTTCTGCAGATACTGAATTATTTTTCAGATGTGAAAAATTGGAAGTATCTTACTATTTGGAAATACTGTTTACTTAACTCTGTGAAGCTGTCAATTATAAGACCACCAACTTACTAACAGCCTTTGGGAGATGGGGGATACTTTTTTATAAGACATTCCTAATTTTATGCACTTAAAATGGAAGGGAAGAAATGGATTTTAGAATTTGAGAAAATTTTATATATCTACTACAGCACATTTTAATTATAAAGAACACAGATCTAATGTCCAACTTCTATTACTAGAGTTTAAGAAAAAGTCAAATTTTTTTCCCTTTAAACTAAGTTGCCCTTTTTAAATAGTGCTTTTATTATAGTAAAATTTTTCTTAACCTAGAATAAAGTAAAAGTAAAGTCGTGAGGAGCAAAAATAAATAAGTAATTTTCCCTAAGATTCATACTACAAAAGTGAAAAAAATTTAGAATAATGATGAGATATTTTAAAAACTGCTTCTTTTGGCTTAACAAATAGATACGTATAAATTTCACCCAAACTCTTAAATTGATCATTCAGTTAACAAACATTATCACATACCTGTTTTGTGCCAGACACTATGCTGGATTAAAACACAACTCAGATCTTAACTCACATCATTTCACAAAATTAAAGATTTTAATATGAGAAAATTGAAGAATACATTTGACTTTTGTGTATTATGTTTCTCCTTATGTTCTATTTATATATTCCTTCATTGATTAATAGTAATGCATAATTTTCCCACAAACTTTATTTTTATATGTAGAGAAAATGTTGATAAAATATTCTTGTAATAAAGCATTTTCTTGCAAATATATACTTCACTTTACCTCTTTATTCAAATCTTCCTAACACCATATAAACTCTTATAGGAAAGCTGCAAATTCACCATACAAAATTTTTAACTCAAAACTTTGTGAGATAGAGTAAAATCTTGGCTGAGCTTTTTAAGAAAGAAAAAAAAATGCCTTCAATAACTTGGTATTTAAATCAAACCAAAAGTACCACCTTAGTAGGTCATTAACATACAGGAAGAGCCTGAAATGTATGTATGTCACGTGTACTTTTTTTCTCTCTCTTTTACTGTGACATCACCTAGGAAAATCCAGAAGATTGGATAACCAAGAGATACCTAATCAAGATTCTGCTGTACATGTGAAAATGGTGGGTATTTGAATATTTTCAGTTCCATTTATTAATGGTGAATCTTCACCACTTTTACCTCTGTCTCTAACCAGATAATTAATTATGGGACTGTAATTTTATGCTGATCTTTCTTCAAGTCTTTGACACACAAGAGAACCTCAAATTTTTGTTGAATTGAATTTCAACATATTTTTGAAATTTTTTTTGCTTGAAATATAATGTGCATTATAGTGTTTCTCAGCATATAAAATGGTTACCCCATTCCTTTTTGTGCTAAATTTTCCTTGCTCAGCAACAACACACTTAAATCATACAACAAGAGATGTTTTATCTTAGGCCTCTGAATTAAAATGACAAGTACTTAAATTAAAAAAAACTTCTTATACAGCATTTGTTGCATTATAGACATTAGAATGAAGTAAGAAAAGTGCAGGCTTTGGAGTCAGAACTGGCTTCAGATCTTAACTCAGTCCTTAATAGCTGTGATACCCTTGAATGAGGGCAACAATCACACCATTAAGAAATGGATATGAAACCACCAATCTCATGTTGTTTTTGTTTTTTGGGTTTTTTTCTGTGAGGAAGATTAGCTAACATCTTGAGCTAACATCTGTTGCCAATCCTCCTCTTTTTGCTGAGGAAGATTGGCCCTGGGCTACCGTCTGTGCCCATCTTCCTCTACTTTATATGGGACGCTGCCACAGCATGGCTTGATAAGTAGTACATCGGTCCACACCGGGGATCCAAACCCTAGAACCCCGGGCCACCAAAATGGAGTGCTCGAACTTAACCACTATGCCGCCAGGCCTGCCCATCATCTTGTTTTTATTCATATTATTTTCCAGCTTTCTTGAGGTATAATTGATAAATAAAATTGTAAGATATTTAAAGCATACAGCGTGATGATTTGATATACGTATACATTGTGAAAGGACTCCCTCCATCTAGTTAACACATCCATCACCTCACATATTTACCTTTTTTTTTTTTGAGAACATTTAAGTTCTACTTTTTAAGCAAATTTCAATTTATACAAGAGTGTTACAAACTATAGTCACCATGTTATGCATTAGATCTTCAAACCTTATTCATCTTATAACTGAAACGTTCTCAGTCGTATTTAATGGAAAAGTATATCAAGTGCCTAATAGCACACAGGAAGCACTCAGTAAATGTTAATCTCCTCTATTATGTTAGTGAGTGTTTTAACTATGTAAGTAGCATTTATTTGTACACGTGGAAAAAAGTTATATCATTCTCCATAGTCACAATAAAAATCCTAAATATCAGTTTCTCTTCCTCTTTTAAAGAAGACAGCTGCCCCATGATGTTTCTTACTTTCTCTTTCTGTTCTTTTTATTGTTGTGCTTCCTCTTCTCCTTCTATTTTTTCATCCTCTTTCTTTCTAGCTTTCTTTTTCTGGTTTGAGCCTATAAAACAGAACATGACTTAGCATGTGAACAGCCTTGTGTCACAATTAATAAATCTCTTGTTCAGCTTGACTTTCCTCATCCAGTGTATAATGGGAGGTGAAAGCTGACTCAAAAGTGCTGATTAAGCTGTCATCAGTGTAATTTTTGCTGTTAGGATGAAGCATATGAAATTACTGTTTTTTTATATGTCAAATATAGTCCAATATTGGCAGTTTCAGATGGTTTAACCTAATACATACATGATCTTTGCATCCGTTGCATAATTAGCATTTGATTCATTGGTATTGAACATGTATCTCTGATAAGTAGAATTAAATCAGTCTAAACTTATTTTCTGGCTTGAGTTGATTAATTTTTTTAACCAAAATGTATATAAGTGATGTAGGAATGTCCCACCATATAATGTGTTGTTAACCCAGGTCCCAGAACCCTCTAACATGTGTCTCCTTTAGAAGCAAGTAGCAGTGTAGTCAACCCACAAAAAGACTATTGAAGGAAAACAAGCCAAAAGATGATATACACTTAATATATTTTTTACTATCATTGCATTAATTTACACAGTTTTTACCTCAGGTTTGCTTTTCTAAAAATGTTGATACATCTTTTAGGTTGACAGCTCCTTAGGCTGTTGTTTTTTTTTTTTTTTAATTGAGGTAACATTGGTTATAATAGGATGGTATTCTTAACTTCTCATGATCTGGTTCCAAATCTCTCCTAGAGTTCTCTCTCTCCCTTTTTCTCTCTCTCTCTCTCTCTCCCCCTTTCCCCCTCCCCCCCCCCTGCTCTCTCCCCCTCCCCACCTCTCTCCCCACTCCATGTACACTTAAGTTCCAGACAAACAGAGCTATTTGTTCTTTTCCCACATTAGACCCTGCACTTGGCCTCCTCCCCAGTCTTGACGTATCCAAGTCCTGCTTTTCTTTGAAAGCTTAGCTCAGTGGGCTCTTCCTCCTTTGGCCCCAGCAGAAGTAATCTCAGTTTTTTCTGTTCTTGTATTTTTTCTGGACATCTTGGCAATGTGTTAGTTATTTGGGTTCCTGTATTACAGTCCACATTAGAGAATATGTACCTTGATTATAAGATGTGTATCTTACTAAAACTTGTACCTCTTGCAGAGCTGCTTAACGTAGTGCCTTACATTTAATGACTCTATGGTGAATGAATGAAAGAATTTGGCCTACACTACCTTAATGTGGAGACAGGCCAAATGTGTGGTAGGCAGGAGGAAATTGCTATCACTGAAATTTAGTAATGCCTAATCTTCCAGATAAATGATAGAATCATCTATGTATGTGAGTAAATGGACCAGTCTGAATAGGTGGTTTTAAATCTATACTTTTTATGTATTACATAAAAATTGTAGTGCCCACTCCTTTGTATCAATGAAGTAATGAAGTCTTTTGCTTGTACCAAATATGAACATTGGAAAACAAAAAATATTTCCCCTGAGAGCTTTGGACAGAATTTCTTAAGTAATTTAAACTAATTTTTATGTGGGCCATTTTCAGAAAAATACAGGTAAACATCATTAGGACACTTTTGTGACTATGCCATGCAGATATTCATTTATATCTTATCTCAGTGTATCCACAAGATAATATCAAATAATCTAATACTGCTATAGAGTTGTGAATAAAAATGTATAACTTTGAAATCAACTTCTTTAGAAATCACTGCTTTTTGAATATGGAGGTAGACTAATGAGTAGGAGTTCATTTCATCTGTATAAATACAATATATTAAAGATCAGCCAGAATAAAATATATTTTAGGTGTTTCTTAGTTATCTTTAGTGTTGATTCAGATTAGGCTCCAGTCAACCAAAATACCCTGATTCTTGTCAGGAAAACTTGGCTCCTTCCCCACCATTTTACAGTATGGCCTTATAGAATGAATTTGTTTTCTTTTGTTCACAAATGATGGAACTCTTTAGTCCCTTGTTTATTTTTCATAAAATTATATCATAACGAAAAGTTTTTGGACAATTCAAAACAACTTGCCCTTCAAATTTGAAGTATCATTATTTTATGTGCCACCAAACCAGGGGTATTTTTGTTTAAAAGGAGTATGGAAGAAGGGATTTGAGAGGTAACAAAAGTATGCGACATATGATGAAAAGTATACTCCTGCAGCATGCTTCTTAATGTTCTGGTATTTTTTGACACATTTCATACAATATTTTAAAATTACATTTCTTAGGCTGCATTTTAAAATATTTGAGTAAAATGCCCAATATCTCATGTTCCTGAGAAGTATTTATCATATACTTCAGTGACATTGTATGTGTATTGTGGAAGGGGGATGTAGTATATTACTGTGTGACTCAAGGCAGATATAATTATCATTTTTATATTTCCTACACCTATGTCCTCCATCCTATTGTGCTCTCTGGACAAATTAACTGCTCTTTCATCAGTTTTCATCACTGTTATTTCACTCTAGTGCTATTTGGGTATTCACTACTTATTTATCCAAAAATAAATGGTTGCACGTTATGCAGAAGCAGGGATACCAATGCCTCTAGCCACTGGTTCTCTTTCAGGCCCCAGGGATATAAAATAAACCAATCTAATAGTTGTTAGTCTAGCACAAACCAGCCTACTTTGAAGTGTCCTTCGTGCTATTCTCCTTTCCATTATCTGAAACAGGTTAGTCTATCCTATTTAAATATGGCTCTTTCAAAATCAAATGTATTGTAGGATGTGATTCATTTGAGGCAGCACATCTTCCTCAGTAGGGACACGCTGAAATAAAATGTTTGATTTTCTTGGTGAAAATTTAGTCAGTGACATATATCCTCTGTTGCTTTCAATGGTGGGATAGTTATCGGATCAAGCATTTTTTGATTACTATGCATCTGCCAGTTAAGGCAGAGGTAAGAGCAGAGTTTAGTTGTTAGGAGATGAACTTATTAGCTAAGGTATTTGTAAGGGAGCTACAGAAGTGATGTTCCAAAACAGCAAATGGTTCCTAAAACTCAGCAGGAAAACAGTGTGAGTACTGCTCATCATCATATCCCTGCATCTAGTGTCTGACACAGAGTAGACACCAGCTAAGTATTTGTTAAAGAATAAATGGATTAATGAATGAAAAAAAGGAATGTAGGAACAAGTGCCTATTTGCTTTTCTCATCTATTGAAAAATCACTATAAAATAAATATTTAAATAACCTTCTTTATTCTGTTGAAACCTTTTAAAGTCCAGTTAAGTTAAAAGGTCACTGTATGAAGGTTAGTTGCATACTATCCTATTTAAATTTGGCTTTTTATAATTAAGTGTGCTGTAGGTCCAGCTCTTTCATTCATGGAGAAAATTGTATTGTTAGCATTTCTCTTTCCTGTACACTTCTATATTCATCTCCCAGTCTTAGGAAAACATTTTAGCCTTTTTCCAATTTTCTAATTTTGTCCATTATGTAGAGACAACATGGGACCTGATAGACTTACATGGTCAGATTCTCTTGTAGCAAAGATATAAGGGCTAGGGAATTTTTCATAACCGTGACCATAAGACACATAAAATTTGTTACTCTTGGTGATAACATGCTCAGAATAATACCATATAAAATAAATAAAGATTATCAGGTACAAACCAGTATGGAACCTTGATTTGAGGTTCTATTATTGTCTTTTTATACTGTGAGCTGACTATTAAATGATCCCTAGTTTCCTTCCTGCAGGCTTCTTTTGCATGTGCTGTAAGAGCACTGTGCTTGTGCTGATTTTAACTGGGATCAGTTTCAGCCTATCTGTGACAGGGTAGAAAAAAGACCATATTTAACATTAAGTTGTTGAGCAACACTAAAGCCTGCATAAACCAGCCTACTAGCAGCCTAAGCCCAGGTCATCTAATACTTTTTAGTAGTTGTCTTAACTTGAAATAAATCCATGGTAAAATTTATGCCAAGAACCACGAAGTTATTTGGGATATAGTACAATAAAGGAGTAAAGATCCTGAAGCAGCTTTTCAAATTAAATATATTAAATATATTTTAATTATCTGTACAAAGGTAAACTTGGGGGGAATAATCATGTCCTATTTGTTTCCTTTCTGCTAAGAAATTTCTTTAGATGTAAATATGAATACAACCTAAGTCTCTCTTTTTTTTTTTTTTGAGGAAGATCAGCCCTGAGCTAACATGTGTTGCCAGTCTTCTTCTTTTTTTTTCTTTTTTCTCCCCAAAGCCCCCAGTACATAGTTGTATATCCTAATTGTAGGTCCTTCTAGTTCTTCTGTGCGAGACACCGCCTCTGCATGGCTTGATGAACAGTGAGTAGGTCCAGGCCTAGGATCTGAACCCCGGTCTGCGGAAGTGGAAGGGGTGCACTTAACTGCTGCACCACCTGGCTGGCCCTACTAGCTAAATCTTAATCAGAAAGTTTCTTTTCTTTCTTTCTTTTTTTTTTTTGTTTTGTGAGGAAGATTGGCCCTGAGCTAACATCTGCCAATCCTCCTCTTTTTGCTGAGGAAGACTGGCCCTGGGCTAACATCCATGCCCATCTTCCTCTACTTTATATGGGACACTGCCACGGCATGGCTTGACAAGCGGTGCGTCCAGTGCGCGCCCGGGATCTGAACCGGCGAACCCCGGGCCGCTGCAGGGGAGTTCGCGCACTTAAGGCTTGCACCACTGGGCCGGCCCCAAGCAGAAAGTTTCTTATGAGAAAATTCTTTATCACAGAATTTAAATGTTCTCCATTCAGTTTTAGGATTTTATTTTGATTATTGAATTCTGTTCAAAACATTTTTTATAACTATATACGTAATAATTTCAAAAAGCCAGATGCAAAAGTACATAATGAGAATGAGATTAACTATGTGCATATTCATGTATATTTGTAATTCATAGAAATGAAAATAATGGAAAATATTAAAATGTTTAGTTGTTTATCTTCGAGTAGTAGAATTCCAGGCAATTTTTATTTTCTTTTTTCTTGTTTTTTCTATGCTGAGACTGCATGACTTTTATAATTAGAAAAATTAATTTCTGAAAATGTATTATGAATGTAGTTTTGTCTTAACTTCTAGATGGAAACGTTTCTACTGATGTGCTTTAAGATTTTTGTATGTATAAATGGTAATTTGATGCAGTGGTTTGCTTTTTTTAACATAATGCCTCAACATTTTTACTTCTTTAAATAATATACGCTTCTGCTTGGTATCAAAGGAACCTGGGCAAAGAGAAATTAAAAATAGTTAATTAATTTCCTTTTATTTTTAGATGCCAGAATTCCAGAAAAGTTCAGTTCACATCAAGAACCCTGCAAGAGTGGAAGAAATTATCTGTGGTCTTATCAAAGGAGGAGCTGCCAAACTTCAGGTGAATAATTATCAAGGAGTCTTTATTATGAAGCCTTTATTTTTAATGTTTAAGCAGACTCATTCATTTCATGTTTTGCTAAAATATGAGTAAAAAAGTTTAGATAGACAAGCTTTGCCTATCTTTTTGGAATGTGAAATCTAAAGGATAATATCTAGAGTTGGTCTAAAATAGACAGAATATCCCATTGAAAACAAAAATTAATAGCCTTGAAATAAATTTAGCTTTTCTTTACTTTTAAGTTCTAAGCTAGCCAATGCTGTGCATAATTATTAAACCATTTTAAGAATGATATTAATAAAAATTAGTAATATTATTTTTGAAAATGTGTACAGTTTCAAGTTGCTCTTCTCTATTTTAATTAAATTACAGTAGTTCAAATTAAGATGTAACTTTATTAGGGGATAATTGATTTTTTTAATTCTTATTTTTAAAGGAATGTTTCAAATGTACATATTAAATCAACAATCTGGACATTCAGTAAAAAAATTATTCCTTTCTTTAAACATTTCTGAAAAAATATTTAACCCAGTCTCTCAAATTCCAAGAGCTGGTAAACTATTGCCGTGTATCATTTGTTTGTTGGTATAGTTTACCTAAATAAACAAGTTAAATCAAGAATGTAACTGGGCCGGCCCTCTGGCTTAGTGGTTAAGTGCGCGCGCTCCGCTGCTGGCGGCCTGGGTTTGGATCCCTGGCACTCACCGATGCACTGCTTCTCCGGCCATGCTGAGGCCGCGTCCCACATACAGCAACTAGAGGGATGTGCAGCTATAACATACAACTATCTACTGGGGCTTTGGGGGAAAAAATAAATAAATAAATAAAATTAAAAGAATGTAACAGTATCGGGCCGGCCCCGTGGCTTAGTGGTTAAGTGCTCACGCTCCGCTGCTGGCGGCCAGGGTTCGGATCCCGGGCGTGCACCAACGTACCGCTTCTCCGGCCATGCTGAGGCTGCGTCCCACATAACAGCAACTAGAAGGATGTGCAACTATGACATACAACTATCTACTGGGGCTTTGGGGGAAAAAATAAATAAATAAATGAAAAAAAAGCTTTAAAAAAAAAAGAATGTAACAGTATCAATAACTAAGAGCTTCGTATAGTTTAATTGCTTCCATTGCATGTTTGTACATTGACCAAGTAGATTGAAATTGTGCAGTGTTTTATCTCTATCGAGAACTGTAACCATATCACCTGCAATAGCAAATTCCTGTACTGATGACTCAGATTTTATTTGGTGACAATGCTAGGGCATTTAAGGTATCACCTTATATAGTTAAGGCAATTCTCAGGATATATATGAGCTGCATTAGAGAGCTCAATGGGAAGAGAATAACCTACAGCGGGAGCCCAGGGACTGAGCACAGTCCCATGCCTCTAGGAAGCACAGTACCTCTGGCCTGGGTGCTGGGTTTTTGTAATGCCTTTTTCCTTTTCCTTACAGATAATAACAGACTTTGATATGACACTCAGTAGATTTTCCTATGAAGGGAAAAGATGCCCAACATGTCATAGTAAGTGTGGCATTCATAATCAAATTCATGAACGTAATCATTATGTTAGGCTACTTTTCTACCTATATTATCTATGATATTGACTAGAGTTTTTTCTTCTTTTTGGACATTGAAAGTGATGGGACCTGCTCTTTTCTTATTATATTTTGAGGATTTTTCTTCCCATGTTATTTATCAATGGCTATTTTCTTGAATGGTTTTGGTTGCAAGAGGAATGAAGACTTCTGAAATTTTTCACTCCAAATGTAGTCTGTTCATTACTCAAGAATATTTAAATGGATTTTAAACTTTTGATTAACCTAAAGAAACAGTATTTATCAAATACTCTGTGTTTTCAAGGAATGTTAAGTTTCTTTATTGTTTATATATATAAATTAAGTAAAAGAAAAGTTATTAAATAAATCTCAAAATGTGTTGCTAGGATAATATACCTTTTTGTTTTCTAAACTTGGCAGTGAGTTTTTAAAATAAGACTCTTCAACCTGACAAAAGTAGGAGTGATATAAGCCTTCTCATTTGCTATTGGTATGTGTGTAATTTGAGAAATTGTTTTGATAATTTATATAAAAACTGCTAAAAATCATACCCTTTGGCCCAGTAATTCCTCTTTGGAGAATTTCTAATTAGGTAATCCCAGATGCAGGGAAAAAAAGCTTTATTCACAAAAATAGTGGTAAGTAAGTTCAACATAAAATTATTTATAATAGCAGAGGTCTGGAGACAACATAAAAAGTTTCGCACTGTGGAAATGGTATAAATAATGTCATGCCTACATAACAGAGAATATAGAACAATTATGAATGATATTCATGGAGAGCTTTTAATTGTATGGAAAAATAGAGACTACAATGTGAAGTGAAAAAGAAAGCAGAGATCAAAATTATAGATCTGGTTTATTCTCTTATCTAACTGTTATGCATAAAACTTTAAGACTGAAAGGAAATACACTAAATATTTTTAGTAATTTATTATGAAATGGTAAAATTGTGAGTAATTTTGTTTTCTTTATAATAATCTGAATTTTCCAGATTTTCACATTAACTCTTTATTAGGAAAAAAGTATATAGCAAAGATGTATTCCTTGCTTCTGTTTAATTAAAAAGGAAGGTGAAAAAGGGACCAGTCAATATACAGTTCACAGTGAAGACTTTGAATTATCTAGCTCATTGGTATAAACAAGCAATTGCTAAACCTCGGATATTAAAACCATTAGATTCTCTAGCAATGCCATGTGAATTGTAGCACTAAGACCAAAAGTTGTAATAACCATGCTAGTAGACTTGGCATTTAAACTTAAAAGTAATAAGTTAAATTAGTAGTAGCATCAATCAGAGTATGACTTTTAATGCCTAGTTTGCTTTCTTCTGTAGATGTCATTGACAACTGTAAGCTGGTTACTGATGAATGTCGAAAAAAGGTAAATACTGATAGTGATCCAGAGTTACTCAAAGACTTCATTACCCTTTTTTGCCTGAGAATTTCCTCAGGTTCATTCACGTAAACAAGAATGGATGCAAAGTGCTTATAGCCATACCTGGCACATAGTAAACACTCAATAAATGTTAGGTTTATTGTATGGGTTATATGCTCTCAACGTATTTGAAAGAAAAAATTAATAGTACTTTTTAACAACAACAATAAAACTTACATGAAAAACTTTTAATTGATCACCACAATATTCTAGTGTCCTTCCTTATGTTAACTGGAGAATTAAAACAGAAGTACTTTGGTTTTATGTAGGTTTTGCTCCCTTAAATTGATCAGGAAATTGCCTTAGTTCTCTACTTGAGTAGGTGTCTATCTGTGTCTGTTTTAACAAAATAAGACTCCAAATGTGAATCAAATTTAATACTTTAATATGAGAACGAAAGTTTTTTTGTAGTGATTTGATTATTGGTCAGTTTCACTGAATTGCTGACCTGAACCTAGTTAAAAAAAGAAAGGTAGCTTTTTGCAGGTATATTTAGTTACATGTAAATTATGAACAGCAAAGGAGCTCTTCAGTCGATATATGTATTAGCTAGGTGCTCATGATCTAATCTTTACTATATAAAGCAGTTTGGGGAAGACACTTGTTTGCATTGTTTTGCTTTCTATAAAACTAAGCAGCTTAGTGACAACTCTGTAATCTTCATGATTAAGTTATTTGTTTCTTTATAGTTACTGCAACTAAAGGAAAAATATTATCCTATTGAAATTGATCCTGTTCTTACCATAGAAGAGAAGTACCCTTATATGGTAGAATGGTAAGTGTGTATTGGGTGGTGGGAAGGTTAAAAATATAATAAAATAACATTACAGTTGCAACTAATGGTTTATTTACCTCTGTACTATATATAAATAGATTCATAAATTATACAATGAATTAGATCAGTGATTAAATATAATAAAATGAACTCTTAATCCTCTAATCACTCTAACAGTCTAGAATTTGTTTTGTTCTGTTTTTTTTAAGATGAAGATCAGTAGGAATACATTTAAAATTCTGCACTTATACCTTAAATTAAAAACAATTTTTTGGTTTAAGTATATGGACAAGATGTGGCTGGATGTGTAAAGAAAAAGAATTAGGATTTAAATTGACTCTGAACTCAGTTGGAGCCAGCAGGTGACATAGTTACTGAGAAATGGACCTCTGCTGTTGGTTGCATTAATCGAAATGCATCATTTCAAGCAGATCACACTGAAAGCATTGTGTTGAGTCCTGGGAGAATGCTGTTAAGAGAAATGTTGACAACCTTAGAGTGTGTCCAAGGAGTCCACTAAAATAATCACAGGAATTGGAGCCATCCCATTTGAGGAAGATTTCAAGGAATAGAGAATGCTTTGGTTTGAGAAGCAATAACTTGTGGTTTTAGAATCTTAAGAGACCAGGAATGATGTTATTTATCTTCATTATTCCATTACCTAACCTGAATACCTTGCACACTTAATCAGTGTTTATGGTATGAAATGTTGAAAAGAGGTTAGACTTACTCTATGTGCCTGTAGAAGGAGAACTGGAACCAGCCTTGGAAGGCTTAACAAAACGCTTAAAAAAGCGTGATGAAAGAAAGGACTGTCGAGGAGTAGAATTTTCTAGCAATGGTATAAACTTCCCTGGGAGAATGAGCTCACTAACATGATGGGAGCTGACCCAAAGAGGAGAGTCAGTTAGGAATATTAAAGGGGGATTTTTAGGTATCAGATGGAGAGGTTCTAAAGGCCTGATATATTGAGATGCTGTGATTATATGTGCTTTCATGTACAGTCGTGTGTCGCTTATCAATGGGGATATGTTCTGAGAAATGCATCGTTAGGCAATTTTGTCATTGTGAAAACATCATAGAGTGTACTTACACAAACCTAGATGGTATAGCCTACTACACACCTAGGCTATATAGTACTAACCTTATGGGACCAGCATCATATACACAGTCTGTCGACCGAAATGTCATTATGCAGCACATGTCTATAATTATAAAGCACCTATATATAAAGCTTTCCGTAACAAGGATTGTCTCTTTTGCTCAGTAGACAGCATCTTATGTACTTAGGCATTTCATGAAAATTCAGACTACATACATGTGAAAAAAATGGCTTTGTTTTAATTCTTTTTTTATTATTATTATTTTTAATTTTTTTGTGTGTGTGTGAGGAAGATCAGCCCTGAGCTAACATCCATGCCAATCCCCCTCTTTTTGTTGAGGAAGACCAGCCCTGGGCTAACATCTGTGCCCATCTTCCTCCACTTTATATGGGACACCGCCACAGCATGGCCTGACAAGCGGTGCATCAGTGCGTGCCTGGGATCCGAACCCGGGCCACCAGCAGCGGAGCGTGCGCACTTAACTGCTACACCATGGGGCCAGCCCCTGTTTTAATTCTTATTGCAATCAGAGAAATGATTCTACCTCCCAAGGTTGGATTCAGTTCTTATCTGTAGACTGAGGAAAGGTTTACACCTAGTATCCTTTCATTATCTCATTAACACATTTAAACTAAGCCACAGTTTGGGGAGGACTGGAAAATGCAGTAAGAACATGCATCACTTTTTGAGACACATGGGGTATACATTTATTAGTGATGAATTTAAATTTCTGAAATTTAAATCCAAACTATGATGAATGAAATACTCCTTTTTTTTTTTTTTTTTGAGGAGATCAGCACTGTGCTAACATCTGCCAATCCTCCTCTTTTTTTGCTGAGGAAGACTGGCCCTGGGCTAACATCTGTGCCCATCTTCCTCCACTTTATATGGGACGCCGCCACAGCATGGCTTGACAAGCGGTGCGTCGGTGGGCGCCCGGGATCCCAACCGGCGAACCCCGGGCCGCCACAGCAGAACGCATGCACTTAACCGCTTGCGCCACCGGGCTGGCCCCAAATACTGCATTTTCTCACACTGAAGAATGCTTTTTAATAAAGATGATAGTTTTATTTTGCCTTAATTGATATTCTCTTTTTCTTTGGTCATAAACTCCAGGTATACTAAATCACATGGTTTGCTTGTTGAACAAGCTTTACCGAAAGCTAAACTTAAAGAAATTGTGGCAGAATCTGATGTTATGCTCAAGTAAGTTTTTTGGGTGTTTTTTGTTGTTAATTGTCTACATACTTGAACTGTTGTTATATATGTATTCAAGTGTATATTTTTATTAAAACAATCCATAATAATATTCCATATAAAAACATACCCAAAATATACCACCCATCATAAAATAGTGATGAGATAGGGAGTTTAGAATGACATGTTAGATCTTGGTGTAGGGGGTAAGAGCCTTAGGAGATTTAAGTACTAATTTGCATTTCCTTTCTCCAGATTAAAAATTTCAAGTCTAATTTACAAATTTATGAAACCAAGACCATTTTGAAATTTATAGCAGAATACTTTTGAAAGACATGAAATATGAAAGGAATGTTTATAAATCAAGTAGAAAAGGATGTTTAGTTCAGTACCGAATCTAAAGTTACATGAATCTACTTTCTGAATTCCCACCTCCCTTGAAAACTATCTCTAGGAAAGGTGAATATGTTTTAGCAAATAATAAAAATATTTATAACACATGAATTATAAGATAAACATTTTTAAGCTTATTTTCAATACTGTTTACCATTTCTTAAACTTTTCAACTCATTAGGCAAATATGATGATGCTATTTTTTTTTCTTTTTTTGATGATGCTCCATTTTAAGGTGATCTACTTCTAAGGAGGAAAGCATTAAATTGTCAGAAAGAGTGTGAGGACAGGTAGTAAGTATGTCATTCTTTTGTGGGCAGCTCAACCTATAGCCCGGGAAGGGTAAAAAGGGAAGAAAAGATTTAAGATCAAAACCTTACCTAGAGCTGCCATATCTTAGGCAGGTGAGATGCCGGATGTAAAGAGAATACAGCTCAGTTCCTGCCACCCTGCTTTTCTTTTTTTTTCTCTCTTTTTTTTTTTTTCTGTGAGGAGATCAGCCCTGTGCTAACATCTGCCAATCCTCCTCTTTTTTTTTTTTTTTTGCTGAGGAAGACACCCTGGGCTAACATCCGTGGTCATCTTCCTCCACTTTATATGGGACGCCGTCACAGCATGGCTTGCCAAGCAGTGCGTCGGTGCGTGCCAGGGATCCGAACCAGCGAACCCTGGAACCCTGGGCCACCGCAGCCGAGGGTGCGCACTTAACCGCTTGCACCACCAGGCTGGCCCCAACCCTGCTTTTCCAACAATAGGGAGTAGATGAGCAGGATGACAAGCAGGAGGTCTTCAGCTCACCCTGAATGGGTTTTTCTTTTCTTTTTTTTTTTTTTTTTTTTAGAAAGATTGACCCTGTGCTAACATCTATTGCCAAGCTCCCTCTTTTTTTTTTCTTTTTTTCTCCCCAAAGCCCCAGTACATAGTTGTGTATCATAGTTGTAGAGTTGTAGCTCTTCTATGTGGGATACCACCTCTGCACGGCTTGATGAGCGATGAGCAGGTCCATGTTTGGGATCCAAAGCAGCGAACCCCGGGCCGCCAAAGTGGAACTGCGCACTTAACTGCTGCGCCACCGGGCCGGCCTCAAAATGGGTTTTTCAAGGTGTGGTTTAAGTATTTGCTGTTAAATGGTATAAATTCAGAACTGTATGCTTATATCCACATGTAGTGCAAGTCTAAAATCATCAAATTTGTGCTATTAGAATTTATTAAAAGAGGGTAAAGAGTTAACTGTTGTTTGAAGAACTTGTACTAGTAGTGTCATAGACATCAATAGTAGCCTTCTTGGGCAGTATTTTGAAATGAGAATGTAAATGAGCCATAGAATTAGGTAGGAATATTTAGCTTTCTTAACTTCTAGGTGAAAAGGAGATATATCTTGCTCTTTAACAATCAGTTCCTACCTCCATCTTGCAGGGAAGGATATGAGAATTTCTTTGATAAGCTCCAACAATACAGTATCCCTGTGTTCATATTTTCTGCTGGAATTGGTGATGTTCTAGAGGAGGTTATCCGTCAAGCTGGTGTTTATCATCCGAATGTCAAAGTGGTATCCAACTTCATGGATTTTGATGACAATGTAAGAATATCAAATCATTCTTCATATTACTTGTAAAATCTGAAAATATTTTAATCATGTAAATGCATTTGTTATTTATTAATTAATGTATATTCATTAAATTAGGCCAAGTTGCTAGGCCTGCTATAGGACTCATTATCTCTCCTTGTGTTGTATCCATATCCATGTTTTAAAAATAATATACCTTTCTTAAAGTTTTGTTTCCTAAGTTATAGACTAATATTAAAATTAGTAAAACTTCTTTTAAAGTAATTTAATGCAGCAACTCTGAAGACTTAACATCCATAGGTGGATAAAACAAGTGAATTAGTACTGACATTATTTGAACAAGTTCTTCTAATCAAGACAATATATTATGATATACAAAAAATTTCCTTCTGGCTAGGAAACAAATGAAAAGTAAAAATTGGATTTTCAGCTCATTGTGTTTAACATTTTAAAGTAGTGTCTAGAAAGTCATTGACTTCTCAGAGCCCTTCTTACCTATCATGAATGTGAAAATAAAACAATTTGTAAAATCTATTGTTTCAAAGGATTTATATTTTTAATAGGGGTTGCTCAAAGGATTTAAAGGAGAACTAATTCATGTATTTAACAAACATGATGGTGCCTTGAAGAATACAGAATATTTCAATCAACTAAAAGACAATAGCAACATAATTCTGCTGGGAGACTCCCAAGGGGATTTAAGAATGGCAGATGGAGTAGCCAATGTTGATCACATTCTGAAAATTGGATATCTAAATGATAGAGTAAGTATACAGATCTGTCATTTAATTTTCTTTGAAGAAAAACTTAGGATGAAATTTTATAGGCAGTTGTTACCAAAGGTGCCTGAGAAAGTAGGTATTTTAGACATTTTGATTGCTCTTTATCCCTTCACTTTGGTGATAACTAAAGGAGTTGGTATGCACTTATACGTGTGCTGTAGGTATTGGGAGGAGCAAGGGTATACATTCTTGATGAGGCTTCTCTGGCCTTTCCCCACTAGAACCTGGTAGCACTCCCCAGTCATGAGAATCAGAAATGTCTCCAGACATTGCCAAATGTCCCTTGGGCAGTCTCCTCCCTAGTTGAGAACCACTGGACTAGGGAGAAATCATTTTGGGAGAAAAGCCACCATGTGGGAAAATTTCTGTGTCAATGAATCTTAAAAGTTTGAAAGTATTTCTTCATTTCAAAGGTTTTATGAAAGTGAGTTTAATTTACTACATTTTGCCCAAAAGATCTAACATAACAATGAGATGCATAGAGAAATTATTTGCTTCTCTTCTCTGCGTATTAATTAATTTTTTTTTGATTAGGTGGATGAGCTTTTAGAAAAGTACATGGACTCTTATGATATTGTTCTAGTAAAAGATGAATCATTGGAGGTAGCCAACTCTATCTTACAGAAGATTCTGTGAACAAACGTTCTTCAAGAAGACCTCTCTCCTGTGGGTGCAGTTGGTGCAAGAACTGCTCATGTGTTCATCTTGCTGAAAGACTCTTATTTATAATATATTATTGCTCTTGAAGTTTTTCCTCTACATTACTAAAGTATTTTCAGACATGTCGAATCCATCAACTGGAAGCTCCTTTCTCTCCACCTCTCTCAGTACAATCCTCACTATATTTTTTAACAGAATAAAAAAAAATTCTTAAAGCCAAAATTTGAAAAATAACTCTCTACATTTCCAGAGTAAATTTTGTAATTTAATGTTATCATGAAGTTTTTGAGGAGTCTTTTTACACTGCGAAAGTTTGTAGAAGTTTAAAAAGAAGTTTTATGAAATGGTGAAATAAAGTGCATGATTTTACGTCTTGCCATTTTTGTAATTTGGGTGAATTATGCTGATGATATCACCATCTCCTGAAATTGTGATGTTTGGTGAAAATCCATATTTATCAAAAAATACTGGCACTTGGTGTTTGAAAAAACTGTTGGTATCCACATGTCAATAATCATTACAAAATGTTCTATATTGAAGCACTAATAATAAACATGAAATGAAAAGCCTTTTTAATTCTACTGTCAAGACTATTATTGTTCATTCATTCAACAAATATTAAGCACCTGGCATGTTTTTCTTGTGTGTGTGTGATAGCTTAATCCTAATGTCCTTGTCATAGTGGCTATTTAGATTGAATATTTTCAAATTTACACACTATAAGGATAAAAAGATATTTGCAGAGAAAATTTAATCTGCCCTTCAGAAAATACTGGGACCTGGGAAAATTGTTTTCTCCCATTGAAAATATCAGTAAAAGAGGGTACTTGATTGTTAAGTCTAAGAGTTTCAGAAACAGCCACAAGCAGGAGACAAAAGTGTAACTGGGTCTCGTGGTGACTACAGCTGAGTACTGCGAAGCTAGGGACCAACATTCCTCTCTGCAGTCTGACTCTCTATTCCAAATTTCTGCTGCCCCGTAAATGGTTTACACAAGGCTTAGACTTGCCATTGTGATAAATTTGACCCTGACTCTAGCCCTTAACTCCAGAGTCTATGAGCAACTAATGGGGTTTCTTAAAGCGTCTGAGCTATGCTATACACAAAGCATGATCCAGCTGGTTCTGGACATCCACTGTGGTCAGTCTCATCCAATCAGATGTGGCATTGAGTCAAGGTCTCATGATGAAAACCTTTTTCCTGGGGCAGCCCATCCTTATCCTCCACCTCGGCATCTCCTTTTTATAACAAACTGAAACAAAATATGCGGTGGCAAAAAGAAGACTCTTCTCTGCTTAGGTATTTTCCAAATCAAACTCAAAACCAAGCTTCTTGCTTGAAAGCAGATAGCGTGGTATGGGGGTATCAGAATTACCTGGAGGACTTGTTTCGCATAGGAGAAAAGTTGGGACTCACTGATCTAATGATAGCTCTTTACCCCTGTGTCACTATTAATGCTTGCCATATTGGTTATTTTCCAAAGGGGTTTATAATAATGCTTCAACAAATATGCATATTGCATGGTATAAATGTAAAGGATACTGAAGTTACAACCTCCATTCTATTCGTGGCTCAGGCGTTGACCAAGACTATAGGTCAGTCACCTCCCTATAAAATGAAGGCCTTGAGAGCATGCAGTCTCTACAGCCCTGTTTAGCTACAACCACGATAACTTGATTATTAAGCCAAGGCCCATGCCTCTTCCACTGTATGCCTGGGACCCTATCACATCACGCTGCCCCTGATGCTGATATTTAAAATATTTGTATTCAAGTTCAGTTTTCGGAGCAGTTTAATGTAGCTGTTAAGAAATGGGCTTTGGGGCCGGCCCCATGGCTTAGCGGTTAAGTGCGCGCGCTCTGCTACTGGCGGCCTGGGTTTGGATCCCGGGCGCGCACCGACGCACCGCTTCTCCGGCCATGCTGAGGCCACGTCCTACGTACAGCAACTAGAAGGATGAGCAACTATGACGTACAACTATCTACTGGGGCTTTGGGGAAAAAAAAAATGGAGGAGGAGTGGCACTGGATGTTAGCTCAGAGCCGGTCTTCCTCAGCAAAAAGAGGGGGATTAGCATGGATGTTAGCTCAGGGCTGATCTTCCTCACAAAAAAAAGAAATGGGCTATGGAGTCCAGCTGCCTGGATTTGAATCCTCTCTCTGCCACTTGGTAGGTGTGTGACCAGGACGAGTTATTTAACCTGTGTCCTGTTTGCTCCTCTGTAAAGTGAAGGTAATGATATATCCTCTGGATTTGTGAGGATGAGAATGTGCTCATTTATATCTATGTAGGCATTGAAATTTTATGTGTGCATTTAGAATATCTTAGCACAAGTATTCAGTATTGTTAGGTATTATCCATCCACAAAAGTATAAACTATTATATCCCCCAGCACAGTCTGGGAGAATTGGTGCAATGGAAAGATATTTTGCAACCCTAGTGAACATTCGTAGTGTATGTAACTACCACATTCTGCAATGAGTCTAGCATTAGCTGGTAGTGTTTTTCAACGCCAAATTTTACTTTGTGAGGTAAAGCAGTTTTGAGTGCTAAGATTAACAATTTTAATGAAACTGGAAAAAAAAAAAGCAACTATCAAGAGATACTAGCTTGCTCCAGAGTGACTTCACAAGAAATCTACATTCCATGGTGTGTTTAACAGACACCAAAGTTGACTAGGTAGATTATTGAAGGTTTTTTTAACCAGACTTAAGGTTCAGGGTTTTCTCTTTGGTGTACCCTATGGAGAATCAGGAAGGAAAAGATATGTGATCTTGGACTATTCCTGAAACTGCTCCAAGATTACCCCAGGATTGAAAAATCGTGCTGCTTTTCATACTTAGTCTGGTGTTTCAGTACAAGTTTAATAGATAAGATAAAAAGTGCCCGGGGTGTAAGGGGCACAGACTTTGAAATCAGTCAAACCTAAGTCTGAGTTTTTGATTCTGTGCCCTGGAGTAAATTTGTAATTTCTCTAAGCCTTAGTTGCCTCATCTATAAAGTGGGGTATTAACTCTAGAGGGGAGGATTAAATGAAGAGTCACTCACTTAAATCCTTACTGTGTGCTATGTTCTAGAGAAGCAATAGTTAACGCATCAGACATGTTTCCTGCCCTCATGTAGCTTCCATCCTAGTGGATGAGACAAGGAGAAAAGAAGCAAGCTATTATAAATAAGACAAATGCTATGAAGAAAACAATACAAATAACAAGGGACCTATTTTCAACAAGGGGTGTCAGAGAGATTGAGGAGGTGATATTTAAGGCAAAGCCTGAAAGATAGGAATGAATCAGCCACGTGGAGTTGAGGGAAAAGCATTCTAAGGAGAGGGAACAGCATGTGTGGAGGTCCCCAGTAAGACAATTTAGGGTGTTCAAAGAACTGAGAACTGGTTTAACAGTATTATGAGCAAAGGGATGAATGGGCAGTGGGTGGGTGCCAGATCACACAGGGCTTTGTAAATCATGGTAAGTTTGGTTTTACTCTCCCTGCAAAGAAGTGCCATGATCACACTTGTTAATGTGAAAAATGGAATGGCAGCAGAGATACCCAAGCAAACCAGTTAGAGGGCTACTGCAGCAGTCCAAACTAGAAATTATGGATGGGAAATTATGGGCAGGACTGGGGCAGTGGAGCTGGAGAGAAGTGGATCATTTCCAGTAGTTTAGATTTAGAAATGACGAGACTTGCTGTTGGATTAAACGCTAGGGTGAGAGAATAGGAGGGGGCTCACAGATGTCTGGTTTGGGCAAGGGTGGAACGGGAGCATGAGAGAGGACTAAGCTTGGAGGGCGGGTGTTGGGAAGGGAGTGGGAATATACATTCTATCTTGGACATGCAGAGTTTGAGGTGCCTGTGAGATCTGACAAGATACCAAATAGGCAGACTGGAGCTAAAGGAAAAATTTTGGCAGGGACTATAAATATGACATTGTCTATATTTAAAAGAGATTTTAATATGGCCACTGTAAGCTGGAAGGAATCCCCTGACCTACTGAAATTTCAACATTAAGGACAAAGACCACACAGAATCAAACACTTTTTTAATAAGCATAAAAGTTTTATATTCACAACCAGCAATAAATAATTGGGAGCAGTATTCTTATTTTATAAAAAGACTCAGATCCCAAAGAAAGCCAAGGGAAAAAGGCTTCAAAGAAAGCAAACTTGTTCCTAGAAACCTAAGATATTAAAGTGCTTACATATAATCTTGCAGTCAGGCCAACTTCTCTGCCAAAATGAAAACTTTTTTCTGTCTTTTAAGCTAATTTTGAAAGGCATTATAAATTCCTAAGTAATCAGAGATCGAAACTCACTAGGTTTTAACAAAATAGTGCAGACTGCTTACACTTGCAAAGTAGCCTAGAGGTGTTTCAAGCACGAGTCACAGACATACTCAGTTGAATTCATAAAAACAGAGAATAAAAAAGTTACCAGGGGCTGGGGGGCGGTGGAATAAGGAGAGGTTGGTGAAAGGGTCTGAGGATCTGATGTATAACATGGTGACTATAGTTGATAACACTGTGTTGTATAGTTGGAATTTGCTGAGAGTAGAACTTGAATGTTCTCATCAAAAAAAAAGATAAATACGTGAGTTGATGGATGTGTTGATTAACCAGATGGGGGGAATCCTTTCACAATGTATACATATATCAAACCATCACATACACTTTAAATATCTTACAATTTACTTGTTAATTATACCTCAGTAAAGCTGAAAAAAAAAAGCTGGCAAGGTGGAGACCCAAGAAGGGCCAATATTTCAGTCTGAGTCTGAAGGCCAGAAAACACCAATACTCCCCCACAGGCAGTTAGGCAGGCAAAGTTTAAAAACAAAAGCAAAAACAAGCTAAAGTTTTCTTCTAGAAGCTCTAAGGCCCACAGTCCTTAATTTCCCCAGACAAATACGAGAAACTTTTTCTTTTTTTTTTTTTTGCCAAGGAAGGTTCACCCTCAGCTAACATCTGTTGCCAATCTTCCTCTTTTTGCTTGAGGAAGATTTGCCCTGAACTAATTGTGTGCCAATCGTTCTCTATTTTGTATGTGGGTCGCCACCGCAGCGCGGCCACCGACATGTGGTGTAGGTCTGTGCCCAGGAACCAATCCCAGGCTGCCGAAGTGAAGCACAATGAACTTAACTGCTAGGCCACAGGGCTGGGACTTATTTTTTATTCAGCCAACCTGTCTCCACTACTGTAGAAAACAGCCAGTGAAGAAATTCAAACAGGATCAATCAACTAAAAATCTGCTATAGAGAATAAGCACAAGGTTTTGTCTTCACAAAGATTTGTAAGGATAATGGTTATACGTCAAATGCATTCCAAAGGGAAACTCAATTCAGCAAGATTATTACCCTATCTAGTGCACTTAAGGAATTCTGTTACATGAAAAATCTGAGTGACTGTGTGCTGGTAGAAGAGGGTTAAGGAGCATTAGTGACCATGGAAGCCAGGAAGGCCCTGGGTATCTCCTTTGCCTCCCCAAAGCACACACAGTCCCTGAAGTTGCTTCTGCAAAGAGTAAACAATATTTGCTTTTTAAAAACAATTATATACACATATTTTTCCCCCTACATATATGCTAGTTAATCTCCATTTGCTCCCACCTTGATCCCCGCCAGAGCCATTCTCCACCTTTCTCTGCAACCCAAAAGGCTGACCTCTGAGAACACCAGCCTCTGAGCATCTTTCCCTCTGGCTTCGTACACAGGATGCAGTGTTTCCTCCCTCACTCCTTCTCTGCCACAGTTCTGGGAGTGGCTGCGTCCCTCCACGACTCCCACCAGGGGGCCCCGCCCGGGCTCACCTTGACCCTTCAGGCCCAGGGGTGAAACAGCCTCCTACTGTTGCTGGCAACAGCTGTCCTGGGTATCTCGACATCCTTACTGGGTCTCTGAGCCCCACCCACACCTCTATAACCAGACCTTTCATTAGCTTCTCTTCAGAAGTCCCACATGAGGTGTTTCCTGCCAGCACCCTGACTGATACACTCCCATATGCTGTACGGCGCTCTCCTTCCAATTCAACGCAATGCAGTCCCACTGAGTTTTTATCAAGGGGATTCTGACTGCTTGGTGTATTCTCATGGGATCCTCTCAGCCTTCAAATAAAACCACAAAACCAGATGATGTAATTCAATATTTTACACAAAAAAGTCAGTTTTCCAACATTTATTCCACTGAATGAGTGCACGGCATTTTCATGAACTATCTCAGGGCTACATCAGTACAAAATAGTTTAAATTAGTAAAATAAAGCAGTTTCAAAAGGAAAATCATTACTTCAGAGTGAGTGCCACCACCACTTGGGAACAAGGGACATAAAGCAGCAAGGTGGTTACTGCATAAGGTGGGGACAGACCAGCAGGTACAGTGTCCTTGGTTTCCCAAGCAGAGAGAGGCCCCGGCATTCAGGGCACCTCCCTCTCCAGGACATGAATGAGTGGCAGAAAGATGTCACTTTGTTTATGCTCATCTGTTGGGATGACACTTCCGTCTCGGCCAGTGAAATGCTCTGGAGCTCGGCTTAGCCACCAGCCCTGTGCGTATCTTATCTGATCAAAGGATTCAGGACGGGAAAAGTATGCGCTACAGGATAGAGTGATGGGAATGAGAAACAGTGAAGCAGGTAATCTTGCATGGCAAACGCAGAATCAAATTCTCTATTCACGGGCCAAGATGCATCTTGTTTGGTCCACTGGTTTTCTTTTTAACCTCCAAGTTATCCAGCCAATCAGAGGACCACAAGGGGGTGGAGTGTGATTAACAGAAAAGCACACGTGTGTGCGTGTGTGTACGTGTGTGTGTGTGTGTGTGTGTCTGTATGAGTGTAGGGGAATGTGGAGGCTGGGCATCACTAGAGCCTGTACAGGCCACAGAGAAAAGTGTTCTGGGGCTTTCTGGAAATCCTTGCTGGGGCACGCCCTTTGTGTTTTCTGCCCACCTGGAGAACACTTTTAAAACGCTAGCAGTTTTTAAAAGAATTTAATCTTCTTTATGTAGACATCCTGGACATTTTTTCTTCTGTTCATTCCAAGATGGTTATAACTTCTGTATGACACTATTTTCCTTTTATAACAAAACTACTCAGAAGGCTCACAAAACAAACGTGGGCAGTGCAGCCTTTTCAATACTCTACACAGCCCATGCTAAGGTGCCTCGCACCAATTTTCTTTAATATCACTGCCATTCAGCCTAAAATTCTCACCATGTGTATCGACTCACCCCTGACGTATGCCCCAGAAGGTTTCACCTTCTAAGAGACCCTCAAGCCCTCAATGCACATTCTGCCACGACAGGGGGCTTGGTGTCACACAACTGGCTCATGTAAGGGTTAGAGTTCATCATGTTTGGCTTCCTGGTCTTTGAGTTTAAATTCCTCAGCCGTGACCTTCCCATCTCCATTCCGGTCCTGGTTGGTGAACATATTCTTCACAATCAGATCAGCATCAAAACCAGGAGCGAGTTTCCCTTTGCCAGATGCCACCTGGGCATGAATGTACTCTGAGAACTGGAAAGAAAGGGGACAGGACAGACCATGAGATACAGAAGCTGAGAAGGCAGGCCCAGGGCCTGAAACAGAGCAGTCCAAGGGTGATGGGGCTGGAATTTGAGTCTGAGCTATCAAAACAGACCAAATCTTAGGAGCTACATGATCTAGGTTTTTTTCTCCAGATGCAGGTTAAAAACCCCTGGCTAAGTGACTCCAGGAGCCCTTTGGTTCCAGGCAGCAATACACAGCAGCCATTGGAGCTATCCTCTCTTCCCAAGTCAACACTTTGTTCCCCACCAAAGGCTGACTCCTAACCACCCTAGCTTCTGAGAACACTGCTGCCTGCCTGCATGCCTTCATTCACTCATACAATAAAAACTTACTATCTACTGTGTGCTGAGCACCATCCTAGACCCTAGAGATACATCAATAAACAAACAAACAAAACATGCTAGCCTAGTAACTCTAGCATATTCTAGTGAGAAAGACACACAAATAGAAATGAATGTAAAAAAATAAGTAAAGTACATATTGTTAGAAAGTAAAATGCTCCAGAAAAAAAAAAATGAAAAAGTAGAGCCAAGTAAGGAAGATCAAGAGTACAGGTGGGGCGGGCCAGCTCCGTGGCTTAGCAGGTAAGTGCGTGCACTCAGCTACTGGCGGCCCGGGTTCCGATCCCAGGCGCGCACCGACACACCACTTGTCTGGCCATGCTGAGGCCACATCCCACATACAGCAACTAGAAGGATGTGCAACTATGACATACAACTATCTACTGGGGCTTTGGGGGAGAGAAAAAAAAAGGAGGAGGATTGGCAATAGATGTTAGCTCAGAGTCGGTCCTCCTCAGCAAAAAGAGGAGGATTGGCATGGATGTTAGCTCAGGGCTGATCTTCCTCACAAAAAAAAAAAAAAAAAAAAAGAGTACAAGTGGGGGAGCGGGCTGAGGTATCAATCCGGTGGTCAGCGTAAAGCCCCAGTGACAAAGTGAGACTTGTGCAAAGGCCTGAAGGAAGTGAGGAACTGGGCCAAACAGTTATCTAGGGGAAGTGTCTTTTTCTTTCTTTCAGGAAGCTTGGCCCTGAGATAAAATCTGCTGCCAATCTTCCTCTTTTTTTTTGCTGAGGAAGATTGGCTCTGAGCTAACATCCGTGTCCATCCTCCTCTATTTTGTATGTGGGACACCGCCAAAGCATGGCTTGATGAGTGGTGCATCGGTCCATGCCTGGGATTCAAACCTGCGAACCCTGGGCTGCCGAAGTGCATGTGTGAACTTAACCACTGCACCACTGGGCCAGGCCCGGGAAGTGTCTTCTGAGCAGAGAACAACTGGTACAAAGGCCCGGGGTGGACGCACGCCTGGTGTGTTCACAGAACAGCAAGGGGAGAGTCGTTGGGGAGGAGGTTACAGCAAGCAGGTTGTGGTGGGCCTTTGTAGGGCATTTATGGGCCACTATAAAAACTCTAGCAAATAGGAGGGCCTTTGCAGGGTTCTGAGACGAAGCAGGCCATAATCTGACTTATGTTTTGGAAGGATCACTCTGGCTGCTGTGAGGGGCAAGGGTGAAAGCAGGAAGACCATGACAGAGGCCCAAGCGAGAGATGGTGGGCACTCGACTAAGCTGTAGAGTGGAGGTGGTGAGAAGTGGTCAGGTTCTGGATGTATTCTCAAGACAGCTAGAATGATTTCCTGATGGATTTATTACGGCCTATGAGAGAAGGAGAGCAGTCAAAGATCACTGAGTGCTCTCCCCTGAGTAACCGGAAGGCTAGAGTTGCCATCGAATGGGATCGGGAGGGCTGTGGGTGAAGCAAGTTTGGTGTGGGGGGAGGATATCAGGGGTTCCATAAATGAAGATGTCAAGGAGGCAGGTGGATATATGAGTGTGAAGTGGAGAGAGACCAGACCAGAGTACAAATCTGGAGGTCATCAGGATATGGATGGTAAAGCCACAGGACTGGATCAGACCATCAAGGGACTGATGTAAAGGTGGAGAAGAGAACAAGTTCAAGACTTAGCCTAGGGCACTCCAACATGAAAGATCAGAGAGAAGACGCCTGAAAAGGAGTACCCGTGCGGTAGAAGGAACAAGAAAGTGTGGTGTTCTGAAAGCCGGGGAAAGACCGCGTCCTGCAAGAGAGTCAGCTGTGTTGAATTAAGAGAGCGAGAACTGACTGTTGGATTCAGCAACACAAAAGGCACTGGTCACCTTGGCAAGACCAGGTTCAGTGATGTGGAAGGATACAAACCTGACAGGAGGGCGTTTAAAAGAGAATGGGAGGAGAGGAAGTGGAGGCAGGGAGGACAGACAATTGTTTTGAAGTTTTTGCTGTAAAGGGAGCAAAGAAATAAAAGAAATGGAAAGATACACCAAGAAAAGGGAAAATAATAGCATGTTTTTATGTTAATGTGGACAATCCAGTAGCTGGAGAAATGCTGATGCTGCGAGAGAGAAAGGGGAGAAGGCGGGAGCGATGTCCCTGAATAAGCAGAGGTGGAATAGGCGGAGAGCTGGACTTCGCCACGGTTGTGACAGGACAGAGGACTCTGTGTGTGTAGAGGGCTTGGTCCATGAGTGTATAGGTTATCACCATCACAAGAAAAAAGCACAGCTGCCCTCCTCATTCTGGGAAGGCTGCAAAGTCAGAACGGGTCCTCTGGCCCAATAAGACTCCCTGAGCTCCTTCCATCCCACTTTCCTTCCACCGTCAGTTACCTCTTCGAGGAGGACTTCTCCGTTGCCATCCTTGTCGATTTCTTCGAAGAGGTTGGCTGACACCTCGCCGTTCCATATGAACATGTACCCCTCAGGCAGGCCCGCCACGAGCTCCAGCAGCTCAATGTCAAACACCAACACGGCACTGCCGGGCACTTCTCCATCTGCCTCACCGACAGAGACGAGGCGGTGTTAGCGCCAAGGGCAGTGGGCACGCCCGTCTCAAGCTCCCTCCCCCAGACCGGGTTCCAGCTGCCTCAAGGATGGGGCAGGCGTTTCTTGCGAAAGGAAGAAAGCCAGTATTGGCAAGTGGTTTTTCCAAACTGTAGATAGTGACCATCAGTGAGTCATGAAATCAGTTTAGAGGGTGGTTACCAGCATTTTTTTTTTAATTAAGGAATAGAATAAAATAGATCAGTGTATACTGCACATAGAAAGGATAGGTATTATTTTATGAAACTTGAGTTTCAATTTAATATATAAAACTAAATGTGTACGTATATATGTATAAATAGTATGTTTATATGCAATAAATGTTTATGTGTAATATAGATTGGGAGATAAAATCTATTTCTTACTGTCTACCGTGGTAAAAAAAAGTTTGAAAGCCACTAGTAAAGACTACAGTGGTAGAACTTTTGAATAAATCTAATTTTAATAATAATACAGTATGCCTTAAAAATCATGATCTAAGATATGACTGTAAACACAAATTTGAGAACAGTATATATAGTATGGGCCCAAAAGAAGTTATATAAATATGGGAATAATTATATAAATGTAATATGTATTATTTAAAATTATTACATATTATGTAGATTATATATAATTATTTATTATATATCACAGGAGCATGGCCTTATAGGATGCATAACATATTTTTTAAAGTGTTTCTTCTTGGATTGGTGGGAGTAGCAGAGAGTATTTTTACAATTATTTAAAAACTGTGAAAAAGAGAAAATCAATCCGGAGTGCCTATCGCTTTTCCAAGTTAGCACTTCCCATCTCCTCCATCTCCAGATGGCAGGAGCATAAAAAAACCTGAAAAAGAAAGGGTTCCCAAATTCCCCATGTGGAGGACTCATCCTGGCTGAAATCATGAAGTAAACCATGTAACAGCTGTGAGGGCGAGGTAAAGCCAGTATTTCCAGAACTTGACACTAATCTCTTCCAAAAGGAAACCTCCTTGGATACCTTACAGGGTCAGAAGTGAAAAGCAAGGGTCTGCAGCATTCCAACATCCCAGGAAACATTCCAGAAGGAAGCACTTGGCCTCACCTAGAGAAATTGCCTGGAAAGCTCCTTTAGGGACGTTTCTCACACTTTGAAGATCCAAGGTTTATTTTATGGAAACCTCTGCTTTCTCAAAAGGGCGTGGGGCATAAACGTGGCATTAACACGGTTTTCACAGGGGTCTTTAAACAAAAGTGTTAAATAATTAAAAAAATTAAAACCACAGATTCTTTGGGTTTCAAATGGAAGCATATTGTGGTTTTACATATGGCACCTCAAAAGGTACACAATTCAGATGGTGAATGTGCCCCAAACACCCTTTAATACCGTCGTTTACTCACCCACACCAGCCTCCCCATAGCCCAGGTGGGGTGGAATGATCACCGTCCGTTTCTCTCCAACGCACATCTCTCTCAGACCCATATCCATTCCCAATACAACTTGTCCAGATCCCAAAACGATATTATACGTTTTGCCTAAATTCCACCTGAAAACAGAAGAGTCTCTGGTTAGGTAATCAACCCGTTGGTACTTGAGAGTGTTCTCATGAGAAGAATACATCACTTCTCTGGTGTATCACATCACTGCCGAAGATAACAGAACCGCTATCCAACCAAGAGGAAACATCAGACAAACCCACACTGAGGGGCATTTTGCAAAATAACCAGCCTGAAATCTTCAAATGTGTCAAGGTGAAAATCAAGTGAAGACTGAGGAACTGTTCCAGAGTGTTAGAACATATCGGAACGGGATCCTTTGGCTATAAAAGGCCTTACAGGGACATTTGGCAAAACTTAAGTGCGGTCTGAGGATTAAAAGGTAGTAACGTATCGTTAACTTCCTGATTTTAATGTATGTATTGGGTTATGTTGGAGAATGTCTGTTTGTAGGAACTGCACACTGAAGCGCTCAGGGGTGATGGGACACAACGGCGGCCACCTACTCGCCAATGATTTAGGGGAAAAAAGTTCTTTGTGCTGCTCTTGCCATTTTTCTCTAAGTTTTAGTCAATGTTCTAGTCAGGAATTTTCTTGAGAATTTTTAAAATATATAATGTAGTTAAAATTTAAAACTCTGGGTTTTAGATTCAGCAAGACCTGAGTCTGAATTCTGGTTCTGCCACTTAATTCGACCCTGTGAAATGTAATCTCTCAGTTTCCTCATCCATAAAATGGAGATAATAATAGCTATTGCACACGGATGCTCTAAATAGCAAATACTATATTATGCTTGGCACAGTGCAGAGCAAGTATAAAGAGCCCAATAAATGGATAGCCTTGAGCATGTAAAGTGCTGGTGTCTGTAACAGTCTATGACTCCAGAAAAATAACTGCGAGTTTAACTTGGGCCATGGTTTTAATTAGGCTTTTTTTTTAATTGAAGTATAACTGAGATACTAGTTTCAGGTGTACAACATAGTGATTCAACATTTGTATACACTGCAAAATGATCACCACAAAAAGTCCAGTTACCATCTGTCACCAAACACAATTAATACAATATTATTGACTGTATTCTCTGTGCTGTACATTACATCCCCATGACATTTATTTTATAACTGAAAGTTTGCACTTAATCTCCTTCACCCATTTCGCCACCCCCCCCCCCCCACTCCCCTTCCCTCTGGCAACCACCAATCTGTTCTCTGTATCTATGAGTCTGGGTTTTGTTCTTTGTTTATTTTGTTTTTTATTTATTTTTTATTTATTTATTTATTTTTAAAACAAAGGTTTCTTTTTTTGTTTTTGTTTTATTTATTTATTTATTTATTTTTCCCCCCAAAGCCCCAGTAGATAGCTGTATGTCATAGCTGCACATCCTTCTAGTTGCTGTATGTGGGATGTGGCCTCAGCATGGCCGGTGAAGCAGTGCGTTGGTGCGCGCCCGCGATCTGAACCCGGGCCGCCAGCGGCGAGCGCGCACACTTAACCGCTAAGCCACGAAGCCGGCCCTATTTTGTTTTTTAGATTCCACATATAAGTGACATCATGAGGTATTTGTCTTTCTCTGTCTGACTTATTTCACCTAGCACAAAACCTTCAAGGTCCAACCATCTTGTTGCAAATGGCACGATTTCACTCTTTTTTTATGGTTGAGTAGTATTCAATTGTGTGTGTGTGTGTGTGTGTGTGTGTGTGTGTGTGTGTGTGTATTCATCTATTGATGGACATTTAGGTTATTTCCATATCTTGATTATTGTAAATAATGCTGCAATGAACATAGGGGTGCATATATCTTTTCAAATTAGTGTTTTCGTTTTCTTTGGATAGATATCCAGCAGTGGAATTGCTGGATCATATGGTAGTTCTATTTCTGATTTTTTGAGGAACCTCCATACTGTTTTCCATAATGGCTGTACCAATTTACATTCCCACCAACAGTGCATGAGTGTTCCCTTTCCTCCACATCTTTGCCAACACGTGTTATTTCTTGCCTTTTTGATAATAATAGCCATTCTGACAGGTGTGAGGTGATATCTCATTGTGGTTTTGATTTGCATTTCCCTGATGATTAGTGATGTTGAGCATCTTTTCATGAGTCTGTTGGCCATTTGGATGTCTTCTTTGGAAAAATGTCCATTCAGATCCTCTGTCCATTTTTAAATGATTGATTGTTTTTTGTTATTGAGTTGTATGAGTTCTTATACATTTTGGATATTAACCTCTTATCAGATATATGATTTGAAAATACCTTCTCCCACTCAGGAGGTTGTCTTTTCGTTTTGTTGATCATTTCTTTTGCTCTGCAGAAGCTTTATAGTTTGATGTAGTCCCATTTGTTTATTTTTGCTTTTGTTTCCCTTGCCTTTGGAGTCAGATCCAAAAAATCATTGCTAAAGCCGATTTCAAGGAGCTTACGGCCTATGTTTTCTTCTAGTTTTACGGTTTCAGGTCTTACATTCAAGTCTTAAATCCAATTTGAATTAATTTTTGTATATGGTATAAGACAGTGGTCCAGTTTCATTCTTTTGCATGTGGCTATCCAGTTTCCCAACACCATTTACTGAAGAGACTATCCTTTCTCCATTGTATATTCTTGCCTCCTTTGTTGTAAATTAATTGACCATATATGCTTGGGTTTATATCTTGGCTCTATTGTGTTCCATTCATCTAATGTGTCTGTTTTTATGCCAATACCAAACTGTTTTGATTACTACAGCTTTGTAGTATCGTTTGAAATGAGGGAGCATGATACCTCCAGCTTTGTTCTTCTTTCTCAAGATTGCTTTGGCTATTCGGGGTCTTTGAGATTCCAAGTTTTAATTATCCTTGATGTCCATGGTCCCCAGGGAATCCAGATAAATAAGAGTTGGCTCTATCATCTCAGTCACTACTGAAAATAAATCTATCATCTCAGTCACTACTGAAAATAAATCTATGGCATTCCTACCACTTCCTAAAGGCAAACAATGGGAATGTTCCTCAATGCCAAGGAAGAAAAGCCTCCCCAATATCCTGGAGCCCCTTGATGCCCACCATCAGGTGGTGACAACATGGAAAGGACAGCCCCTTTGGGTCACATCCCCTTCTCAGGCTTCCCAGTCTCCCCTGAGTGCAGGGCCGCCACCTCCTTCCCTCCTCAAGCTGGTTCCCAGGGCCAGGCTGGTTGTCTGGGGCTAGCAAAGCAAAACAGGATTGCATTTGCCCTACCTGGGACGAAACCAAAACAAAGCCAACTCTGGGCAGGATGCCTGGGCTGAAGGCCTGTGGGAGGGAGTGTCCTCTGCCCTGCCCCACACATAATCCCTCCTTTGTCAGCAACACAGAGGGGCCCTCCCACTGCCTTTCTCCAGGGACCATGCGGACCTCCCATGGGACTACTCGGTTTCAAAGTCTTACAGAATATTCAAGAACTCATTTAGTTATCAAATAACGAATGTTTACTCTTCCTCTGAGGGCAGTTTAAGCACACATCAAGAAAATCCTCCAAGCAAACCATTTGTTTTCATGTGTCATCTCTGAAAACCCCACTACTTCTTTCTCCTCAAGTTATCCTTTTATTTTTATTTTTTTGCCAGTTTTTCTCTCAGACATTCTCCACATTCCTTCTGGGCATTCCCAGCTTCCCATTCACCGCAGGCTTCCTGCTTCCTGCTTCCTGCCTGCAGGCCGCCCTCTCTGGCTCTCCGCCCATGTTCCTCTCTATCCTCTCAGCCCTGATGAACAAGCGCCCACAGCAGCACCTGCCTCATTTTTTATTGAGCTCACATGGGGCTTGGCATGGGACCAGGTCCCACCTTCCAGAAGGGGCTCCTCTTCCACACACAGGTAGGCAGATGCCCGCCACACTACCCATTATCCCATTATTCTGAAGCTTACATCCAGAAGACACCAGCAGAGACAGCCAGACACTGCTCTTCTGTGTAGATTTCCACATAACACAAATGACTCTCATGGTACAGAATGAGGTCTCCCACAAGAGGAAGGAGCATCACGTGGCTCCCGGATGTTCTCTAAGAATACTGTGAATTCACCAAACACATCAGAAGGCAGGAAGACTGATTCTCTCCACCCTACATGAGAAGCATATCCTGAACCCATTGAGAAGGAATTCCTTTGTCCATTTCCCACCCTCACTTCCCCTTTCCACAGCGCTAAGAGCACCAGACAAGAGTATGAACATGAGCAAGAGCAATGACAGCAAGCCATTGAGCTCATAGCCTGTTCTAAACCTGTGGACCGTTTCCACACACATAAACTCACTTGATCCACCAAACAACTACAAGCCATGCTTCTTCCCCGCTGCCCTCCGTGGGCTTCTAATATCAACACAGGGAGGTTTGTTGTAAGCCAGGTCCCTGTAAATCTGAGCCCCAGAAGCTAGGATATATTTCATTGATTCTATAATGCGTATTTGTTCACATTTTAACACGTGTAATTGGGATACATTTTACAATTGGTAGCATGTCATTATTTTTTGGCAGCATTTTTACTTTCGTAGAGATACATAAAATGATGCTTCTAACAATCAACACATTTTAAATTTGATGGAATACGTTAAATGCATTAGTATACAGGGTCTCATAGCACCACAGCGAATGCTCTGGAGAGTATGTCCCTAGGGCTCTCTCTCCATGTCCAGCTCTCCCCAGTCACACACTCTGTCACCTCAAGCTAGAAGGCAGAGGGACGGGTGGGAGGGAGAGAAGGCCCTCTCCATCTAAAATAAATGCAGCAGCACAAACTTATTTATATGAAGCCCCCCTTTCTCCCCAAGACCAAACTTATGAATCCAAGTCAGGCTCAATACAAAAAAAGGATGTACTTACATGCAGATGTAAAGAAAAGCTGAAAATGTTTCTTTCTCAAAGAAGAGAAGGTAGTATTAACTTACAGATACATCTGAGGATTCAGACACATAAGAAGCAAAGCTCCTGGGCCGGCCCCGTGGCTTAGCAGTTAAGTGTGCGCGCTCCGCTACTGGCGGCCCGGGTTCAGTTCCTGGGCGCGCACCGACGCACCGCTTCTCCGGCCATGCTGAGGCCACATCCCACACACAGCAACTAGAAGGATGTGCAACTATGACATACAACTATCTACTGGGGCTTTGCGGTGGAAAAAAAAAAAAAAAAGGGAGGAGGATTGGCAATAGATGTCAGCTCAGAGCCGGTCTTCCTCAGCAAAAAGAGGAGGATTAGCATGGATGTTAGCTCAGGGCTGATCTTCCTCACAAAAAAAAAAAAAACAAAAACAAAAGAAGCAAAGCTCCTTTTACCGGCATGATACTAGTTTATATTGTTGGTTCCTTTTGATATGTTTTCAGATTCATCTCAATCAATTAACATTTATGAAATGCTCCCTTTGTGCTATGCTTTGGCCTAGGTGTAAGGAATAAAAACATGAATAAACATGTTGGGTGTCCCTAAGGTATTCATACCAGCAACAGAGATAGAAACAAAACTAAATCACTAAAAGGCAGGTAATACATAAAACATTTTGAGACTACAGAAGTGGGAGCAGTTGATCCTCCCTAGGAATTAAGGAAATATTTTGAGAAAAGGGAGGACATTTAAGCCAGGGCAGAAGTTGGCCAGAAGGAAGAGTGAGCAGTGCACATCCTGCACCACTGCACATGGCAGACCTGGAAGGCAGAAGATGGGCCCCAGCAGAAGATGAGATTGGTGATGAGATTGATGAGGCAGAACAGAGCTGATGAGAGAGCCTGATGTGCCAGACTCTGGAATTTGAACTTTATCTATGGGTTAATTTTTCTTTTTTTTTTTTTTTAATTTTATTTATTTATTTTCCCCCCCAAAGCCCCAGTAGATAGTTGTATGTCATAGCTGCACATCCTTCTAGTTGCTGTATGTGGGACGCGGCCTCAGCATGGCCGGAGAAGCGGTGCGTGGGTGCGCACCCGGGATCCGAACCCGGGCCGCCAGCAGCGGAGCGCGCACACTTAACCGCTAAGCCACGGGGCCGGCCCCTATGGGTTAATTTTTAAAGACAGCAGTTATAAAATGAGATCTGTTTTTCAGAAAGACAATTTCATAGGAGCAGGGTGAGACTATTCACAGGGAACTCTTAGAAGAATGCACCTGAGTATGACATAGCCTTGACCTATGCAGTGGGGAAGGCACGGAGATAAAAGCTCTCAACCAGTATCTGATGGAAAGGAGAATCGTGGCAACACACGACTGTTAGCCGCCAGGCTCACTCCCCCACCATCCCCAGCTGCCCTTACGTGGAATCCAGCAGGGTGCCATCCAGAAGCGAGGCGTTGTAGTGATACTTGAGGTAATCCCCCTTCTTGCTCAGCACTGAGCAGTCAGGGGGCTTGTAGTGGGAGGTGATGCTGATGGAGTCTGAAGGGTTGTGGAAGTCGATCACGTGGATGTCAAACACCAGCACAGCCGAGCCAGGGATATTCCCTAAAGCACAGACACAGGAAACAAATGAGCGATCCCTCCCAGTAGCAGCACACGTGCCTCCCCAACGTTACCAGGTACGTCCTCACAGTGACCCCCCGTGACCAACACAGGACCCAGACAGGAAATCCTAGGGAATACCGGGAGAATGAAGCTGCAAGGGCCATCAGAAGTACCCAAACCCTCATTTTATGTACGGGGAAACCGAGGCACAGATTTGTCCAGGGTCATGCAGCCAGTTAGGAGCACAGTTTGGACTACCCAAATTCAAGATGTGAGCTATGCCCCACGGAATCGCTGAGTCTGAAAGATTTATGGCTAAGTTCACCACAGATAAGGAAACTAAAGCTCAGCCAAATTAAGGCTCACCCTGCTCCTACCAGAGGTTAAGAGGTAAGACGAGAAAACCACCTTAGATGAAAATCACTCCAGCGCCCTATCACTGCACAAGAGAAACACGAACAGTAACATCATAGGAGAAACACCTAGACAAACACAGGCCCATATACACCTCTCACCATACAGTACACCTAACAGTTCACAAAGTGCTTTTACAACACATCCTATTTGTTCTACACAAAATTACTAATTTACTTTTCTTTTCCATTATCTCCACTTTTGAAAACATCACCTCACATCTGAATAATGTTTCACAGTTTGCAAAAGTATTTTTCACATGCATGCTGCCATCAAATCCCTGCAGCTACCTTGTGGGGTAAGCACTCCCATACATCCAGGATTGGCAGATGCTCCACGAATTTACTGACAGCTTCTCAGGGGGCTTGGGGGGCGGCGGACACCTTAAACATATGCGTCAGTTGTTAAACGCACCCCCAGATCATTTCAGAAAACTTTAAATGTAAAAATTTTGTAACTGGTGTTACTTAGAATCAAGGATGTATTAATACTTTCACTGGCATTTTACAGATAAGAAACCAACTCAGATACGATATAACTTGTTCAAGAAACAACACAGCTACGGACAAAATTCAAATAGAGATATGTGAACACCAACAGCCCCTCCCTGACCACGCCCCTGCCATGTACTTTTCTATGTCTGTTTCTTGGTTGTTCTCTCACACACACACAGCCACACAGCCACACATGCACACACACTCTTAATGGGTGCTTATTAAGTACCAAGCACTATTCTAAGTGCCTTATACATATTAACTTATTTAATTCTCATTATAATCCCATATTCACAATCTAGAGATGAGTAAACTGAGGCACAGATTTCGGGGCTTGCACAAAGTTACTAAGGTAGTAATTAGAGAAGTCTGTGCTTTTATAGCAGAACTCAGGTGCCTGATATTCACTAGTGAGGGGAGTTGCTAATGTGAGTGGTAACAGAGTACAGGAGCTTTCCCGTAGGAAGCAGGTATTGCAGACTGCCAGAGAAGGTTGCTCAAGAAGCTTTCAGAACCAGGGCTAAGGGCAGCTCTATGTGGGGCACCAGTACACACTAACAGGGATGAGTGGCTGTGCAGCCAGAACAGTGGTTTCTCAACCTTGGTTACCCATTAAAATCAACTGGGAATGAACCTTGAAAACATTATGCTAAGTGAACGAAGCCAGACATAAAATCATTCTGTATGATTCCATTGATCATGTCCAGAAGAGGCAAATCCACATAGACGGAAAATAGATTAGTAGGGGGGGGAGACAGAGAGAGGGAGGAAGAGAGGGAGAGAGGGAGAGAGGGAGAGAGGGAGAGAGGGAGGGAGAGGGAGGGAGGGGGAGGGAGGGGGAGGGAGGGGGAGAGAGGGTGAGAGAGAGAAATGACTGCTTAATGGGTATGGGGTTTCTTTTTGGAATGATGAAATGTTCTGGAATTAAATAGTGGTAATGGTTGCACAACCTTGTGAATATACTAAAACCTAGCAAATTGTACACTTTAAAATAGTGCATTTTATGTTATGTGAATTATATCTTGCTAAAAAATTAAAAAACATCTCTCCTAGGTATATATCCAAAAGATATAGAATCAAATAGATATTTGTACACCAATGTTCACAGCAGCCTTATTCACAAGAGCCAAAGGTGGGAATAACTCAAATGTCCATTGACACATGAACTGATAAACAAAATGTAGTATATACATACAATGGAAAATTATTCAGCCATAAAATGGAATGAAATTTTGATATATGCTAAAACATGGATGGACCTTGAAAACATTATGCTTAATAAGCCATACAGAGAAGGACAAATATTGCATGATTCCACTGATACCTAGAATAGGCAAATTCGTAGATATAGCAAGTACAATGGTGGTTACTAGGGGCTGTGGTGACGGGGGAATGGGGAGTTGTTTAACGGGTAAGGAGTTTATGCTGGGGATGATGAAAAAGTTTTGGTGAGAAAACACGGATGGACCTTGAGGACTTTATGCTAAGTGAGGTAAGTCAGACAGAGAAAGACAAATACTGTATGATACCACTTACATATGGAAGCTAAAAAAAGCCAAACCCGTAAAAACAGAGAGTAAAATGGTAGTTACCAGGGCCTGAGGGGTGAAGGAATTCGTTGTTTAAGGGTAGAAACTTGCAACTACTAGATAAGTAAGTCCTGGAGATCTAATGCACAGTACAGTGATTAGAGGTAACAATATTGTATTATAAACATCAAATGTGTCAAGAGACTAGATCGGAATTATTTCCACCACAAAAAAGAAATGATAATTACGTGACGCGATAGAGGCTAGCTAATGCCACAATGGCAATTATATTGCAACATATGTGTGTCAAATCAACATGTTGTACACGTTGAACTTATACAATCTCATATGTCAAATATATTTCAATAAAAAAATAAAAATAAAGTTTTGGGTACAGACAGTGGGGATGGTTATACAACATTGTGACTATATTTAGTGACACTGAATTGTACACTCAAAACTGGTTAAAATGGTAAATATGTATATTATACCACAATTTAAAAAATACATCAATTAATGTAATAAACCACATTCACAGAATAAAATTTAAAAAAATCATATAATCATCTAAAAAAAATCACCTGGCAGCATTAAAAATAATGTCAATGCCTGGTCCTACTCTGAGATTCAGATACAGCTCTCACAGAGCAGAAGTCTCAGACTTAGGCAGTATCAGAATGCCCTAGAGAACTTGGTAAAAATACAAAGGGCCAGGCCCTTAGCCACTCAGCATGTCGGGGTTCCATGATTTTAAAGTTCTCCAAGTGATTCTTATCTGTGATACACATCAACATTTCAGAACTGCTGGACTAGAGTGGGACCAGGCATTGTATTTTTTAAAGTTTTCCAGGGGTTTCTAACAGGCAGCCAAGTTTAAGGAAAACAATGCTAAATGGTCTATAAGTGACCAGCTGAGGAGACTTCGGAAGCCCCATCTCTGCGAGGAGGATCAAGGTGCAGGCTGTAGTTACAGTGTGGGGGGATTGGTGGTGAAGAAAGCTGCAGCATGACAGCTCCATTAACCTCTCTGAAGAAGCATGGATGGAGCCCAGAAAGGGACACCTCTGACAAGGACCTGCTGGCATTTGGTCAATGCAAATTTAATTTCCCCTCCAAGGCACATTCGGTGCAGGCCTTTCTCAGGGCAAAAAGGAACACGCCCCTGGACCACCCACCACCCCTGGGCTCTGATGTCAGCCTCTCCAGTACTTTCCTAATAACTAACTCAGTTTCTCAGTCCCTGAGGATCCCAGGCCCAAGTATTCTGATCAGGGGAGAGGCTGATGACACCCAGTCAAGTATCTATTGAACATCCGGGTTGCGTGTCAGCTTCTAGGAAGTTAGCATGAGTCAGTCTACCAGGTGATGAAGCCACAAACGCACACCTACTGAGGCATCCACAAGAACGTAAGCTCTCTGTGGGCTGGGAGTTTTGTTCGTCTTTTTTCTCAGCTGAGTCCCCAACACCTAAAGCAATGCCTGGTCCTGAAGGCACTCAATAAATCTGTGATGGACAGGCAGATGGAGTTTCTGGGCCTGCAAAAAACAAAGATCAGACCTCGAGCCATAAGATCCCACCTGCCCCAGGGAGCCAGCAGCCCTCCTACCCCACTCCCTCTATCTTGCTCTGCCTTCCACAAAAAATCTACAGTGTAGGAACAAATGCTGACCAGCCAATAGGTGAAAATAATCCAACATTTCATTATGACCCCAACACCAGCCTCCTACCTGAATAAACCCTTAACAGAAGTAGAAGTTGTCATTCAATTTTGTTCACTACAATGCCTCCTTGAGAAGAGACACAGATGACAAAAAATAAAGGCAGCCAGCCAGCTTGGCCTGAAGGAAACGCTGCAGCTCTGCTGGCTGTGGGCTTCCTCCAAGAGCTCCGGGGCCTCTCTGGGCCTCATTGTCTCAACTAAGAATTGTTCCAGGGTTGAACAAGCTCACACGCAAGAAGTCCTTGACACACAGAGCGTGAAATATTAGTTGTTTTCCTCACTTTCCTCTTTCCTAAAAGAGTGCTTAAAAGGTAATTTGGAAGTTGGGGAACAGAAAACCATTGAGAAAGTGATGCTTCTGCAACCCCTTGGGCAGAATCCATTCTCCTCTTCAGGGTTACAAACATATCCAAGCATCCTAATTTCAGGGCTGACACTGGGGAACAAAGCAGACAGCAGAAAGGTCGAGCCTTTCCAGAAGGTCCACCCCTCCCCTCCAACAACCCTGCAGGGAAAAATGGCTGCAACAAAATGAAATGCGGATGGAGCCTGAGAACCCCACGGAGAGCCCAGTGTGTCATTCCTTCCACAAATATTTACTGGATGCTTATTATATGCCTGGCCCCGTGGTATGGGGCCAGGAAGCCACAAACCTCCTCTATGTCCTGACACTCTTCTCAGGTCAGTCCCTTAGGGACTAGCATTAGGTCCTATGCAAATCTCACAAAGAGGCCAAAGGTGCTAACCAAAAGAGGACAGAGGCAGACCCCACCCAGGAGCACCTGGGTGTTACACATCAGGGCGCCCCTCCCCCCACGACAACATGTGATTCAGGATGAAGCAGCCTCATGCCCAGAAAATTTATGAGACTTTGGATGCTTCCCAGAGCCTCATATAATTCTTTGCAGAGCTCTGTCTCATCCTTGATAGAAAGCCAAAAGGAGAGAAACAATTTAAACAAATGTTTTCCATCAATACATTCTTTTTAGAGAAAGGAAGGATTAGTCCTGAGGACATAATGAAATATGAGTACTCAGAAAGTATTTGGCTATTTCTGTATGTATTTGACTAGAAGTGGAAATTTATGTGATACAAAACAACAGAGCGACAAGACACTGGAGAAACAGGTCATGGAGCGAGCCTGCTGAATGTGTCTTAAGCTGTGACCTGTTGTGGCTTTATAAATCAGAAAGTTAAGTCAGCTCCAGTTTCCAACCACCTGATGTTTCTTAGATCCTCTGGACAAACCCTCCTGGGAAAATTCTGAATATCCTTATGATTCAGCAGTAGCAGTCAGAAGAGGAATAACAAAATGAATGGGTACAGCCAGCCAGGCCAGTCAGAATCCCATCAGCAAAAAAGAATACAAAAGAAAAATAAACACTACATCAACTATTCCTAAGCAAGTTAGCAAAAAATGGTATATGAGAAAAAACATAAGAAAGAAAAAATGGTTTGGAATACTATACAACCATTAAAAAATACCTGTTGGCATAGAAAGTTGCTCACAACAAATTAGGTGAAGAGAGAAATGACAAAGTAATATGTACGTATAGATGACCCCCTTTTTGTCAGTATTTATTAGTGTAGGTGGCTATGTATTTCCTCTCACCTACAAGATTCACATATACTCAGAAGTATAGAAGGATACTCACTCCATGCTTGTATGTTTCCTATCGCTGCTATAACAAATTACCACAAACTTGGTGGCTTAAAACAATGCAAATTTATTCTCCTACCTCTGGAAGTCAGAAGTCTGAACTCAAGGTATTGGCAGGGATGTGCTCCTTTGGGAGACTTTAGGGGAGAATCTGGGTCCTTGCCTTTTCCAGCTTCTTGAGGCCACTCTCATTCCTCGACTTGTGGCCCCTTCACCCATCTTCTAAGTTAGCAGCTTAGCATTTTCTCCTTTCTCTGACCTCCCACTTCCCTCTTACAAACACTCTTGTAAATACATCAAGGTCATCCGCATGATCCAGGACAATCTCCCCATCTCAAGATCCTTACCTTAATCACATTTGCAAAATCCTTTTTACCATGTAAGGTAACATACTCACAGGTTCTGGGAACATGTCATGGACATCTTTTGGGGCTGCTATTCTGCCTATCCTATTACAATGTTTATTCCTGGGTGGTGGCATTATAGAAGATTTTTGTTTTCTCTGTTTATCTGTATTTTCTTTTTCTAAAGTCAACATGTATTATTTGTGTAATTTTTATTTTTTTATTTTTATTTATTTATTTTTTTTGTGAGGAAGACCAGCCCTGAGCTAACATCTGCCAATCCCCCTCTTTTTGCTGAGGAAGACCGGCCCTGGGCTAACATCTGTGCCCATCTTCCTCCACTTTATATGGGACGCCGCCACAGCATGGCTCGACCAGCGGTACATCAGTGCGCGCCGGGGATCCGAACCAGCAAACCCCAGGCCACCGCAGCAGAGTGCGCGCACTCAACCGCTTGCGCCACCGGGCCGGCCCTATTTGTGTAATTTTTAAAAGAGAGTTTGCTATTAGGGTGACAAAAATGTTCTAAAACTGGATTAGGGTGACGGCTGCACAACTCACTACATTTACTAAAAGTCATTAAATTATATACTTAAAATGAGTGAATTTTATGGTATATAAATTATACCTCAATAAAGTTGTTAAAAAACAAAAACCAAAAAGGGTGGTTTTGCAATTTACTTTCAAACGGCTCAACAACTACAACAAAAATGTAATGAGAGAGAGAGAGAGAAAATAAAGAAGACGTTAACAACTGGTAAATCTGGCCGGCCCCACGGCTTAGCGGTTAAGTGCGCGTGCTCCACTGCTGGCGGCCCGGGTTCAGATCCCAGGCGCGCACCGACACACCGCTTGTCAGGCCATGCTGAGGCTGCGTCCCACATAAAATGGAGGAAGATCGGCATGGATGTTAGCTCATGGCCAGTCTTCCTCAGCAAAAAGAGGAGGATTGGCATGGATGTTAGCTCAGGGCTGATCTTCCTCACACACACACACAAAAAAACAACACAATTGGTAAATCTGAGAGGAGTTCACTGCACAGTTCTTTCGACTTTGGCATAGGTTTAAAATTTTTCACAGGACAAAGAAAATGGGCAGGAGGGACAAGGGGGTAAAACAGAGCATCTCTAGAGACTAAAACTTTTTGGGCATTCAAGTCTGAAGCTGGACTTCAGCTTCAACATTTTGGCTCTCAAGAAGCCCCGGTTGCTGGGGCCGGCCCGGTGGCGCAGGTGGTTAAGTGCGCGCGCTCCGCTGCAGCGGCCCGGGGTTCGCTGGTTCGGATCCCGGGCGCGCACTGATGCACTGCTTGGCAAGCCATGCTGTGGCGGCGTCCCATATAAAGTGGAGGAAGATGGGCACAGATGTTAGCCCAGGGCCGTCTTCCTCAGCAAAAAAAAAAAAAAAGAGGAGGATTGGCGGATGTTAGCACAGGGCTGATCTCCTCACAAAAAAAAAAAAAAAAAAAAAAAAAAAAAAAGAAGCCCCGGTTGCTTGGAACCAGCCTGGAAGCAACCAGTTGGTGCTGCTGAGTTTAACCTCAGGAAGGCAGCCAGCGCTCACCTCTTCCTTCTTCTCCATACGCCAGGTGAGGGGGCACCACAATCCTCCGCTTCTCTCCGATGCAAACACCAAGTAAACCTTCATCCATCCCAGCAATCACGTAGCCCTGCCCAATGTATGTGTCAAAGGTGCGGTTCCGCGAGTAGCTAGAAAAGAAGAAAAGAAAGAGGTTCCTCACAAGGGACCCCACAGCAGCTGTGTACATTAATGGGTAGCACGAGGCAACAGGAACGCAGAGGCCTCCGGGAATAGGGGGAACTTTAGAATCTGAGGACACAGCCTGGAAACATGCTGCCCTGAAACGGCAAACAGGAACCCACACACAGTGTGCGAGCAGCCACCTGCAGAAACAAGCCCTCCAACCCTCTGGTTTGGTCAGGTTATGACTGGGACGTGGGTGATGAGGCCCAACCACAAAGAAATGTAGCTAACGTAAACTGGACTGTACGCTGGGTAACCACGTCAAGTTAATGAAAAAAGCATCAAGGGTGGCCCTTATTAGAAACTAAGACGGAGTCTCAAGAACAAGGTCTCCATTATCTAAAGAGGAGAATATCTGTATATGTGGGACATGATTATTCGGATTGCCGGGAAAGTAGCATATGCACTGGGAGCAATTTAACTCTGCAGTCTCCAACAGAGCCTGGATGAACTCTCCCTACTGTAATCCCTGCTCACCAAGCTGTCTTCTGGTGAGCACTTGGATTTCCCAAGTGCCAGTGGCAGGAGGCCCAAGCATTCCGCTCAGTGGAGAGATCCAGCCTCTGTATATATTGCCAATTCAGTCCGATTACTACAAGTTTAGTGAGAACAGGAATCAATTCCCCAAAGCCTGATGATTCCAGAATAAAATAATAAAACTTTAAGTGCCACGTCTACTACCAAAGTCTGAACCACAGTGATCTGCACCCATTACCCACCTCCACCTGGTACAAATGTGTCCTGAAAGAGCTAGTCAGTCCGCCATTACCTCATGGAACACAGCCAAAGGATGACTGCCTTAAAGATGGCCAGCCAAGAGGGGCCAGGGAGATGAAAAGTCAGAGCTTGAGGGGCTCTTCCTTCTCAACACCCCTCAGAGACCAGAAAGCCAAGGGGCATGAAGAAATGATAATAACAGATGATTCTTCTCACTCAGGAAACAGATTATCTGCATAATCCCCCAGAGGAGGCTATGGAGAGGTAACCCCACACACACTGAGGAGAGCAGCCCCCCACTGAGCAGCTCCAGACCTCAGCCCTTCATACGGGCCAGGAGGGCCAGCATGGGAACACAGCAGCAAAGAAGGACAGGCAGGGCTCTCTAGCATCCTCTAGCCATGAACAGCCTCTCACCGTCCCCAGGTAACTACCTCTCTGGCAAGTACTTGGCAATCATCAGCAGAGTGAAGCCCATCGCTAGGCATTCTGGGAAAAAGAGGACACCTGTGAGATGGAGTTCCTTGAAGAGGGACACCAAGCAGTGGGAGAGATGGCAGGTACCTCAGAGGAGGGAAGAGCCACCAGGTAGAACAGTCAGCAAAGGTTCCATGGGGTTGGGAGTGACAGTGACTGAGGGATGCAGGGATCTGCACAGGGGAAGAGCACTGGGGTAGCAGCAAGGACCAAGGCCGAGAAGACAGAAAGAGCCTCAGGAGAGACTGGAGGAGCAGGATGGGCTTGAAGTACAGAGGACTTTGAATAACTTAAAAGAAGACTTAAATAAATGGAAAACTATCTTGTTCCCCAATGGGAAAGCTGAGAATTGGAAAGCTGTCAATGCTTCCCTAAACTAATTTATGAATTTTAAAACAATTCCAATCAAAATCCAAGTGGTGTGTATGGGGGAAGGGAAGGACTCTAAAATTCATTTGGAAAAAGAAATAATTAAAAATACTGTTTTGGGGGGCCAGCCTGGTGGCGCAGGCAGTTAAGTGCACGCGCTCCGCTGCGGTGGCCCGGGGTTTGCCAGTTTGGATCCCGGGTGCGCACCGACGCACCACTTGTCAAGCCATGCTGTGGTGGCGTCCCATATAAAGTGGAGGAAGATGGGCATGGATGTTAGCCCAGGGCCAGTCTTCCTCAGCAAAAAAAAAAAAAAGCGGGGGGGGAGGATTTGCAGATGTTAGCACAGGGCTGATCTCCTCACACACACACAAAAAAATACTGTTTTGAAGGTACAGGATATAGCAAGCTCTCATTCTTGTAAAAGATTAAAATGGAAGAATATGAATATGTACTTCATTGTATATGTATGGATGACCTATGAAATTAATAACATTAGTTCCTAGAAAGAGAACTGGGCGATTGAGGGACAGGGATAGGAGGGGAATTTTTCACTGAAAACTCTTTCATACTTTTAGGATTTTGAACCATGCCAACGTATCACTTAGTAGAAAAAAATGACGTTTAAAAAAGAAAAAGAATGCTCTCCACCATACAAACTAAGAAGCAACAGTAGTTAAAGGTGTGATAACTGGCCCAGGAATAGCTAGATTAATGGAAAAGGATAAAAACTCTAGACAAAGACCCAAAAGTATATATAAGAATTTGGTACATAATAAAAGTCACATTTTAGATGAGTCAGGGGAAGTTAGTCAATAAAGAGTGTTGGAAAAACTAGCTAACCATCTGGAAAAAAATAAAGTTACATCCTTACTGTCACACTGAATATCACAATAAATTCGAGACAGACTGAAGATTTAAACATGAAATCATTTATGAGCATGGAGAAAGACTGTGGAAGATTATTCATATTTACCTCAGGGTGGGGAGAATGGAAGGGGTCAATGGGAAATTATTACCTTTTATTATACATCTTTGCATTGTTTTGCTTATACAATAAGAACATAATACTTTTTAAAATAAAAATTCTAATAAAGAACTTTTTTTTTTTTTTTTTTTTTGCTGAGGAAGATTTTCTCTAAGCTATTGTCTGTGCCAATTTTCCTCTATTTTGTATGTGGGTTGCCTCCACAACACGGCCACCGATGAGTGGTGTAGGTCCACACCTGGGAGCCAAACCCGGGCTGCCAAAGCAGGGAGTGCCGAGCTTAACCACTAGGCCACAGGGCTGGCCCTAAGAATATTTTAAAGGATAAAAAAATAAAAGCATTAAAAGGGCTTGAGGAAAATACAGGCAAATATTTATATACTCTAGGGGTGGGGATAGACTTTTCAGTAAGTCCCCAAAGAGAGAATACATAAGAATACATAAGAGAATACAATAAGAATAAAGGAAACTTGGGTCAGCCCAGTGGTGTAGTGGTTAAGTTTGAGCGCTCTGCTTCAGCAGCCCGGGGTTTGCAGGTTCGGATCTCGGGCACGGACCTACACACCGCACACCAAGCTGTGATGTGGTGGTGTCCCATATACAAAACAGAGGAAGACTGGCACAGATGTTAGCTCAGGGCCAATCTTCCTCACCAAAAAATAAATAAATAAATAAATAAAGGAAACCATAATAAAAGAGAAGTTGAATATATTTAACAACATAAAAAGTTTACATTTAAATAGGTCCAAAATCACAATAACCAAAATAAAAATGCAAATAAACAGAGAATATGCTTTCAACAATATACAAACATAAATGGGTTAATATCTTTAATGTTTAGAGATCCTCAAATCAATAAGAAAAGGACAAATACCAATATCCTCAACATAAAAACAGGGAAAAGGGGGCCAGCCCAGCGGCGTAGCGGTTAAGTTCACACACTCTGCTTCCGCGGCCCGGGGTTCAGTGGTTCAGATGCTGGGCGCGGACCTACACACTGCTCATCAAGCCATGCTGAACCGGCGTCCCACAGAGAGCCACTAGAAGGATTTACAACTATGACATACAACTATCTAGTGGGGCTTTGGGGAGAAAACAGGAGGAAGACTGGCAACAGATGTTAGCTCTGGGCCAATCTTCCTCCAAAAAAACAATTGCTTAAATAAAAAAAATAAAAAGAGGCAAAAAGAGAGGAACAGGTAAATCACAAAAAAAGATAGCCAAGCAGTCAATAAATATTTGAAAGAATTTCAACCTCAATAGCAATCAAAGCAATTCAGATTAAAACTATAGAGTTTGGGGCCAGCCCCACGGCATAGTAGTTCAGTTCAGTGCGTTCTGCTTCCACAGCCCAAGTTCGCGGGTTTGGATCCCAAGCACGGACCTACACCACTTGTCAGCCATGCTGTGGTGGTGACCCACACATAAACTAGAGGAACACTGGCACAGATGTTAGCTCAGGGCTAATCCTCCTCAGCAAAAAAAAAAAAAAGAAAAAAGAAAAAAGAAACTATAAGCTTCTATTTTTCTCCAAAAAATTGGCAAAGATTATTTTAAAATGATTCTCCATGTTACTGAGTTTACAGGGAATGGGGCACTCTTAGACAGTGATGGGGAGCAAAACCTGCCTTGAGGACAACTTGGTAGTATATATCAAAAGCTGTAAAAATACACATAACCTTTGACCCAGAGATTCTTCTAGAAATTTATCCCAAGGAAATAATTAATCTTATACTTTAAGATTACAAAAATAACTACTGCAGCCCTCCTTAGAATGTCAAAAGATAGAAAACAATAGGGATTGATTACCTAAATTAAGGCAAATCTATACAATGGAATATTATGCAGCTGTTAGGATGGGCTAGATCCCAGTGTTCTCAACTGGAAAGCTGTTTAAAACCTAAGAAAATTGTGGTTCCATTAATATGGAAAGAAATCTGGTGTACACTAGAAAAATGGTCTTTCAGTTAGAAATATAACTCCAGGGAATAAAGGACAGAAACAAGCTCATATGTAACAAATAATAACACATACACACACACACACTCTGAATTTTTTTTGTAATAGAAAAACAATTAAAAAATCAATAGGGGAGTGGTTAAATAAATTTAGTATATTCACCCAACGAAACAGTATATAGACATAAAAAATAAATGATTTCTCTCTATGCATTAATATGGAAAAATACCAAGGTGAAATAAAGCATATTCTATATGCTATATACTATAAAGGGGAGAAAGTAAGATATTTGTATTTGCTTATATCTGCATTAGAAAAAAAATCCACACACTGGAAGAATAAAAAAGAAACTTATTAATAAAAGTTGTTAACTCTAAGGGGCTAGGGGAGAGGGGAATGTGAGGCAGGCAGAAATGAGTGGTAACGTATCTTAACGTTTTAATTCTAAACCACATTGACTATTACTTTTTCCAAAAAAATCAAATGAAAAATTTAAAAGAAGAGATCCTAGGAGTAGGAAGAGTGAATTATGCAAATAAAATAATACCATATAAAAATTCTTCTGTAATGTTTCTGGATGACTAAATAAACCAGAAGTCTATTACCTCAGAGAGACAAGTAGATTGCTGTCACTACTTGTCTGCGCTACAGGAAGCTAAAGGAGTAGTTTCCCAACCACACATGCTCACTTGAACAAGCAAGACATACCAAATGCCTGCTAGCCTGCTGCGGCTCCGAGCCATCTGCACAACTGTAGGCTATGCCTGATAAACAAAACAGAACTTTGAATAACAACAGAGGCTCAGTAATTAGCCTCTGCAGCATCAGGAAGGAAGCTAACGGCATCCAACCAGTCCCAGCAATAGGCAAGCCTTTAAAGCTTGCAAAGTGCTTTCACCTACCTTATCTCTTTAATCTAACCATCTCTTTGAGAAAGGTGCTAAATAACAGGGGAAAAACTGAAGTTCCAGAAGTTAAGTGCTGTCCAAAGTCACACTGCTAGGGCACGACACACAGGGAATGGAACCCAGGTCTCCTGGCACCAAGTCTGTTCTCTTATCCTAATGCCTGGACCTCCCTTCTGTCCACTTCCTCTTGGACACCACAGTTTGGTTTATTCTTGGATAGCCAAGCACAGTATAGGGAGACGGTGGGAGTCTAGGGTGAGCCTCTCCTCTTTTCCTGCAGACTCATCTCCCACAGGCCCCAAGGAGACTGTTATAACAGCCTCTGAAAGAATTCAGTATCATAAAATAGAAAACTGTATTGGAGATGAAAATACTGACTCCAAAACAGCACTGCAGAATATTCAGATCATGATCTAGCCAGCAGTGAACTATATTTAACAAGATGTACTGAGGAGTGAAGGCTCCAGTCCTTTCCTTACCTGGAATCAAAGAAGGTGCCGTCCAGAAGTGTGCCATTGTAATGATATCTGAGAAAGTCCCCACTTTGACTTCGCCGCTCACAGTTTTCAGGTACTACCTTATTTTCAATGGAAATGCCATCCTTGGGGTTATGGAGGTCCAATAAGGCAACATCGAACACCAGAGATGCCTGTCCAGGAATGTCTTTCCCTAGAATGGAATGGAGGAAGATGATGAAATCAGGACACAAGATTTAGGAAGTACTTGAACTATAACTCAACGCCCACTGTGTCAGTGTAACTCATTCCTCGAACATTTCAAGCCAAGGAAACAAATGTTCTTCCACGTCTTGGGTGGTCACCCCTGGCGTCTAACCATGCTGTCTCACCACGGTGTCCACGTGTCCAACCATGGGTATAATTTGAAGGCTGACTTCCTCAGAAAAAGAAGCAAACTGATGTTAATGACATGAGAGACTACTGTGACCATATTTTATATGCTTATGCTGGCAAATCAAGGCTCTATGTGGGTGGTTACACACCCACATGCAAACCCAAGTACATACTTCTGTGGGTTTCTGTTTGTGTACAAATGCGAATTACAGACATTTAAAGGCACAAGTTCCAAAGCTCAGATCTGGTTCTGGAGAACACTACATAGACTTGTCCTTTGGAACAAAATTGGAGCAACCAATTTTTTTAAGAGGCAAAATGCAAAATTCAATCCTTTAAGTGCATCCAAAACAGGATATAAGTAAAACTAAAGTTAGCTGAGATGAGAGAAAAAAATGGCACCCACAATCCAAAATATAAATAGTCTTCAAATCATTTCTATCTCACTTCTGGATGGTACTGCTGCTCTCAGATGTTCCTAACAGTGAGGATTTATTGAATATCTGCAACATGATAATCCACATGAGATTATTGGGCACTAGCTCTTCCTGTAAAGATCAACATCAGTCGGTAAATAACTCTAAATCCAGTACTTTCGGATAAAAGGACGTTAAATGACAAACCACCAACCTCAACACTCTTACTTGCCATTTGTCATACCATGTAAAGGGTAGGCCTGGGCAGTGAGCCACACAGTATGGCAAGCTGGCGCTCCTTTAATTGGCCCTTTGGCAGAGCCCACCCCTCCGTCTCCTCCCCAGAGCAACGATGAAATCTGCAGAAAGGGGGCTGCCGAGTCAGCCTCTGGAATGCAATGTGTGGTCAATCCTTGAAATGTGGGTGTGGGTATGGGTGTGTGTGATAGAATATTAATCTTTTGTACTTTTCTGTATCTTTTAATTTAAGGGAAAAAAAAACCTTAAAAGTAACCCCTGTGTTTAAATTTTTCTAGCATTATCATGTTCTAATTGAATATTTGTTTTTTTATATCAACTTTATTGAGATATAATTCCCATACCATACAATTTACCTATTGAAAGTTATACCTGGATAGCTGAGTGCAGTATCAAAGTATAAAAAAAAACTATTTTAAATAATTTATTTTAAATATTTAAATTATTAATTATTTAAAATAAATAAATAACATTCTTCATATTAGGCTAGGCATCCAGTTTTCATATTTATGCACGTGGATGATGTCAAAAGGATTTGGGGGGCTGGCCCAGTGGCGTAGTGGTTAAGTGTGCGCGCTCTACTCCAGCAGCCCGAGGGTTCACAGGTTCGGATCCTGGGCGCGCACCAATGCACCACTTGTCAAGCCATGCTGTGGTGGCGTCCCATATAAAGTAGAGGAAGATGGGTGCGGATGTTAGCCCAGGGCCAATCTTCCTCAGCAAAAAAGAGGAGGATTGGCATCGGATGTTAGCTCGGGGCTGATCTTCCTCACCAAAAAAAAAAAAAAAACGATCTGGGAGCCAAGGCAAATGGACTTCCACTGTCCAAGGATGACACAATTTGAGCATCAATGAGAATAATAACATATTTGGGGCAGGGGAGAATTAAGACGTATTTACAGCACTTGTTTTCAAACTTTATTTTTCTTTTAGCAGGGAACTCCCCCTGACCCCACTTTATTTTTTTTTTATTTTTTTGGGAGGAAGATCAGCCCTGAGCTAACATCCAATGCCAATCCTCCTCTTTTTTGCTGAGGAAGATTGTCCCTGAGCTAACATCCATGCCCATCCTCCTCTACTTTACATGGGACGCCGCCACAACATGGCTTGACAAGCAGCACGTCGGTGCGCACCCGGGAACTGAACCTGCAAACCCTGGGCCACCGAAGCGCAGTGCACGCACTTAACTGCTGCACCACTGCGCCGGCCCCTGACCCCACTTTTTAAAGAAACTGTCTGCAGATCCCCAGCATGAAAATATATAAAAGTAGAGGTAAACAGGGGAGAAGGCCGAGCCCATCCACTCAGGCTCCCCTTTCCTCCTGCCCTGTAGACCTACAGAGCCAGGAAACATAGTTTGTAAACCATTATATTAGGGGCTTATTAGAAGTTGGGTACCACTGTCAGCAAACTTCTTAAATAGCATCATGTTTTCAATTCCATTCTTTTTTTTTGAGTTTTGTTTTGTTTTGTTTTGTTTTTTCTGAGGAAGATTCGCCCTGAGCTAACATCTGTGCCAATCTTCATCTATTCTGTATGTGGGTCACTGCCACAGCATGGCTGCGGTGTAGGACCGCACCTGGGAACCAAACCCAGGCTGCTGAAGCGGAGCACGCCAAACTTAACCACCAGACCATGGGGCTGGCCCCTTCACTTCCATTCTCAACTACATATATCTGCTTGTTTAAATGCCTGGCGGTCTCTTTGTTATGTCAGCCTGTCAGTATGATCAAATGTGCCTGAAATTCAAATATGAGTAAGTGAGAAATTCTACTTATCAGCCAATATTCTGTTTTCCTTTACAGTAAAACTACAAATGGGACATTAATTCAAATTAATGTATTTTCTAACATCATGCTTTGCATTTGTCCACACGGAGCTAATGTTACAGGTAAAACCCATCATGGAGGCACAAAACAGGGAAAAAATGGCAATTCTAGCATTATATGCTAAATTTCTACCTTGATGTCTACAACCTTTAGACCGTCTAGTTCAAATCTCATTTCACAGATGGGAAAACACAGGCTGGAGAGGTTGGTGCCCAGGGTTACAGCTTATGAGGCAGTGGCAGAGGGCTTACTTATGAACGCCAATAAGTGGAGGTTTCTGCAACTCCATCATCAGACAGCAGATGACCTAGACTGGCACTGTCCCATAGAACTTTCTGCAGTGCTGGAAATGCTCTGTATCTGCACGGTCTGGTACAGCAGCCTTCGGCAATGGGTGGCTCTTAAGAACATGAAATGTGGCAGTGTAACCAAGGAACAGAATTTTAAATTTCATTTAATTTTAATTCAAATGTAAATAGCCACATGTAGCTAGTGGCTACCATATTGAACAATGCAAGTCTAGACCAAAAAGTCTGGTGGGTTTCACCAGTAAGTTGAATTAATCACTGCAATAAAAAAAGACAGATGAGAGTGGCTTGAAGACTGAGAAGGACTTACCATCTCCATCTTCTCCATAGGCCAGAAAAGGAGGTATGGTGATGATGCGCTTTTCGCCTACACACATCCCCAGCAGCCCTTTATCCATTCCAGGAATCAGCCAGCCAATTCCCACATACGTGTCATATGTTTTCATGCGATTGTGACTGAAAACCAACAGAAAGGGGAAAAGTCCCATATCAGGAGGGTGTTTCTAGCCCATCCCTCAATAAGGTTTTTGTTACTCAAATATCAGCTAATGAGCCCATACCCATCCCCAAAGACACACATTTATGGATCTTTACTCCCAATCACAGAGCAGAAAGTCCTCAAGTTTATGAAAAGCATGTAATTAAAACACACTGATTCACAGAAATAGGCCTGCTCTTCTACCTAACCAAACACACTATAATGAGAGGAAAGCCCAAAGGGTTCCCTGTTCTCCAGCTTAGCACCTGACTCCTGCACTTCTCGGTAGCTTCATATACATTCAGCCTTCCCCTCCTCCTTCCATGGGAAAACTATAAAAACAAACCAAAAAATGCAGGAACCTACTTGGTAATAGGGCCCTTCACTTAATGAGATCCCAAAATACTGTTAATTTAGATAAAGATGGGTCTTAGATTTTTCTAAGATGTATCAAAATTTTGACTCTGGCTCTATAAAGCATGAAACATTAAGCAAAAGCCTTAAGTAAAGGAGCTGGAACTAGTGACAGTTGGGAAGAGTCCCTCTCCTGGTTTCTCCACGGGTATAAAAATCAGGTGAGATAGGAGGAACTAAGGGGCACTTCACTGATACTACCATGAATGGCGGGACTCACCTCGAATCAAACAGCGTCCCATCCAAGAATGTTCCGTTGTAGTGGTACCTGACAAAATCAGACACCTGGATGGTCCGAGGGCAACTGGGGGGCTTGAAATAAGTGTGAATCTGAACCTGATCTTCAGAATTCCAAATGTCCATCAGAAGTACATCAAAATGAAGCACTGAATTTGGGGGGATCACACCAGCTAGAAATTAAAGAGAGTTCACACTGAGAAGCTGCTGCCTTTCAGGCCAGACAAATAAACACCTAGGACGGCTGCCAACGTGAATGGAAACTAAAAGGGTTTAAGGGGTCACTGGTATACAATTCCAAAATGAGCTACACTCCCTCCCTCTTTCCTCCAAATGAAATTGAAAGAAAAGAGAACCAAAGTTTTCCTCTTAACAAGGGTAATATTCAATACACCTGTGTTAATAATGCCTTCTTTCATGTCGAGAAGAAATAAACCTAAGATGAAATTTTAGCTGTGTGTGTGTGTGTTCACGGCCTCTCATTTTCCCTAATCTACAGCTTCCCAAGATTCTCTGGTTTGCCTGGACTGAACAGCCTGCAAATGTTCTGGTTGTTTCTAGAGATGCGTTTTCAAACATGGAACAAAAACTTACAAACTCCTTCACTTCCGTAGGCCAGCTTTGGGGGGATCTTCACAAAACGCCTCTCATTGACACACATCCCGACCAGAGCTTGGTCCATCCCTGCAATCAGTTGTCCTTTTCCCACAAACACATTGAAAGTGGAGTCTCTGTCATAGCTGAAGACCCAAAAAGTAGGGAGAGAGAAGGAAAAGTATAAATAATCCTTTCCTTAGTGAAACCAACCTGTGACAATGTACTCCTCGATAGACTGAGGGTACTGCAAAATAAAAAGCCTGCAGAGAAGTTACTGATACAGGAAATGTCTTTACCAGACAGGACTTGTAGGGTTGGAATGTTTAAATTACCTTGAATATAGCCAGCAAATCTAGTTAGATAAGCATCGGCATAAATTTCCTCAGAAAAAAATATTTGTTAAGTTTGTTTTGCAAAATAGCTACCAATTCTTCCACTAAAAAAATAGAGTTTACTCCATTTCTATGTGATTGGTACCTAACAGCAACATCATAGATACTAATGCACAAATTAACACTAATTTTTTTCTTTTTTTTAAGTCAATAGGTTAAACAAAGAGGCAGCACAGTGCAGCATACAAGGTACTTTAACTCTCTTAATCTCAGTTTCCTCCCCTGCAAAACGTGAGTAATAATAACAGCCATCCCAAGATCCATATGATGTAACGATGTGAAAAGTGCTCAGAAAACCTAAGGGTTATGCCAATATTATTATAATTTCTATAGGTAATAAAAAGTCTGAGGTAGTCTTGAAGTCACTAACATGTGTTTTAAAGGCTGACTGGTGATGGTCTTAGGTGGAAAGACAAATAATGGAATCATGGCTATGACCCAGGCTCTCATCCTCTTCAATGTCCAATTCAGCAACCAACTAGGGTTTGCCTATTAGGAGACTGTGCTAGGTGCTCTGGGGGATATAAAAGAACTCTAGGGCGTGGACTTTGCCGACAAGTTCCTTATAAACTGGCAGAGACACCACAGAATTTCAGACATTGTTTTAAAAAATGACTACAGGGCTTGGTTTATAATAATGAAACACTGGAAATAACTTAGAAGTTCAAGAGTATGGCACTGATTGCATATAAGGCAAGGATTTACAATAAAATGCTCTATGGCCATTTAAAAATAACAGATTTATGTTTTGGGGATGTAATGTACAGCATGGTGACTGTAGTTAATAATACTGTATTGCATATTTGAAAGTGGCTAAGAGAGTAGATCTTAAAAGTTCTCATCACGAGAAAAAAAATTTTTGTAACCATGTGTGGTGACGGATGTTAACTACACTTATTGTGGTGATCATTTTGCAATATGTACCAATATCAAATCATTATACTGTACACCTGAAACTAATATAATGCTATATGTCAATTATACCTCAATTAAAAAAATGATTTCTACTCACAGAAGGACATACACATTAAGAGAAAAGTACAGGCTACAACCACAGTATAAAATAATCTCATTTGGATTTACATATATAGATGCATATGAAAAAATCTATAAGGTGACAAATGATAATACTATCAATGGTAATCTACGGGTAAGAGATTTCAGGTGATTTGTTTTCCCTTTCATCCTCTCTTAATTTTCAAAATGATCATAAAATACTTGTGTCATAAAATATTAAGAGCTATTGGGATTTATCTCATTAGGATGTGTCGCCCTTCACCTGGTAAATTACTTCCACCTTTTCCTCATTTTCCCTACTGAACGGCTTGGGAGAGCAGCACGGCCCACCTCAACGCCAGTCAGGGCAGCTTGTCAGACCTCCCACCTCTTCCCTTTCTCCTCCCAGTTTTAGGTCAGTGAACAGAAAGCAAGATTCCACGTTCAGGCCACCAAGCCAGAGGACAAAAGCACATGGTCAGCTCTGTGCCCAAGACGGCTTTACACCTCCACCCTCTATCTCGGGGATGGGGGCGGGGGACCAACACCCACCCCCTGGAGTGCCAGCTCTTGAATTTCACTTGGCTGAGCCTTACCAGGCCCTGAACCATCATCAAACTGGTGGGTTTATGTTAATAATGGACCAGAACTCAAGGCTTCAAAGACTCTCCAGGCACAGAACATTTGCAAACAGCAACAACACACAGCCTGGAAACTACTTTATACCTATGTTTTTCATCCACAGAACATGAATATACTTCCCAAATTTAACAAGAGTTTTTAATAATAACTACCATTTAGAAAGCATTTATTGTGTGTCAGGCACAGTGGCAAACTAAGCTTTTCTATATACTACCTCATTCAATCCTCATACAACACTTAAGGCGGGTGCTAATACTCAGGCTCCTTGGAGGTGAAAAAAATCTCCCAAGCTCACAAAGTTAGCTAAGTGGGAAAAAAAGCTAGACCCCAAGACTGCCTGACTCTTACCCTCCAGGCACAGGGCCTCCTTAGATGGTGCAGAAAAACTGTTGTTGCCTCTAAGTATTAATTTCTTCATTTGATGACTGCCTAAGCAAAGTGCTAAAAACAAAAAACACCTTTCTGAAAGAACATGTGTAATTAATATACACAGGAAACTGACAACGCAAGACCAGTCTTATCTATTGCTGAAAACTCCATCTGGATAAAGGTGCTGATCAGTACAACTGACACAAATTCATGTGCAGCGTCAAGCCCAGAACTGGTCATGAAAATTATTTCTGCAAGCTCTGAAATAGGCACGTATATAGCCTGTCCCAGGTATCTGGCTGATTTACACCTTTTGCAGGCATCCCAGTCCGAGTCCTGCAGGAAACAGATGATATGCCCAAATTAGGCAGTTCCAGGAAAGTTTAATAAAGGCATTGTTTTTGAAGGTGTGTGCGGGGTGCAGAGAAACCCATGGGACAATGTAACACCTCTGGGGACGAGTAGGGGGTTCTGTTGGGCCTGAGGGATCCCTGGACAGAGAGGGTGGCTAAGAAGCTAAGGTAGAACCTTTGGTCTGGAGATACAGCCCGTGGTGATTCTACAGGCAGGGAGCCAGGAGAATAAATATCTCTACCTCACTCTCCTCCCTCCCTCTGATCTCCTGTGGATGCCCCATTGGCTGAACCCAACCAGAAGCCAGGCGACAAGGGGGTCACTGATATAACCCACACTATGTACATGTAGTCCATACAGGTCAGCCTCCCAGAGCAAAAACACGTGGAATAAGGGGAAAGTGGACCCAGAGAGGCAAATGGAAATCATCCAGCACATCAACATCCCCTTTCCTCTCCACCAGCTTATTTTTCTCCCCTGCTCATTCACTGCTGCAGACCTTTCCATTGCTGCCCCTGACACTTCTACCTTCCCTTGCCCCAAAGGGGTGCTGTGAGGTGGCTGCAGCACCCTCCAATGAAGGTCTTCAAGATTATCAGCCCAAGGACCACTAAGACAGGAGACATCATGTAAAACCAATCATATTCAACTCACTAAACTGCCTACACACAAGCACACATTATCTTGCAGCATATTCCTCAGGATAAGTAACTACCCTTGTGGCTGCATTCTTAATGCATAAATATTGTGGCTCTATTTCTACATGTAGGTTTCAATCTGCAGTGAGGAAGAACTTTTAAAAGAACATATGGCTGGGGCCGGCCCCATGGCGCAGCGGTTAAGTGCGCGGGCTCCATGGCCCAGGTTCGGATCCCGGGCGCGCAGCGACGCACCGCTTGTCAGGCGATGCTGTGGCAGCATCCCACATAAAGTGGAGGAAGATGGGCACGGATGTTAGCTCAGGGCCAGTCTTCCTCTGCAAAAAGAGGAGGAATGGCAGATGTTAGCTCAGAGCTGATCTTCTTCACAAAAAAAAAAAAAAATATGGCAAACTGAACACACTCCCTCCCTCCCTAGAGCCCCCCCCCCCAAAGCCTATTCCTTCCCCAAGCTCCTAAGCTCCTCTTTAAGAAAGGACTTAGGAAACCAGAGAGGAAACCATTGCTATCAAGAGATAGCAACAACATTTTGGAAGATGGAAAGGGAACGGCGGAGCAGAACTGACCTAGAAGAGAAGAAACAGAATCCAGGTGTATGCAAAAGGGGTTCTGGCCAAGAATGGAGCTGTGCCTCCCAGAGGCTGCAGAGTGGAAGGCGGCAGGGCAGAAAGAAGCCTGGAGCTTGAAAGTTTGCCTTCAGAACAGCATACCTCACCCTGGAGCCCCCTTCCCTAGTTCTAGCAGCTTGGCAACTATAATTTTAAGCTTTATGGAATTATTTAACTGGTTTTTAAAAACTCTGTGCATATGTATTACTTTTAAAACATAATATTTTGTGTGTGTGTGTGGGATGGGACGACTTGAGAGCAAAGTGTGGTCAGATCCAGATTGGTGTCCAGAAGTGTACATAAGTACATAAGAAGGTCAGGGTGAAAAAGACAGCCAGGAAAACTTGCAGACGAACAGCAGTCAGGTTGTAGGGTCAGAGCAAGCAGTTGAACAGAAACTAGACAATCATGAATAGCTAAGAGTTAGGTAAGGCAAGGTGTAAAAGTCCACGCACACAGTAAACAAAACAAGGAAACTGAGGGGGAATGAGTGCAGAAGAGACATGAGGTACTATCTGCCTCTAAGAAAACTTAGAAAACCGAGGCGCTGCTCATCCTCAGCCCAGTGAACTTTGGTATGTGTGGATATTTATTCATTCCTTCTTTCCTTCTTGTCCTAATTTGTTCCATAATAGATTTACGGTGTCTTAGAACACATCTCCAAGTGTGGGTACGCTGGGATCCGCAGGAGGTATCAGTAAAAGGGGCTCATAACTAGAGACCACATCTATGGAGAAGTATAAAGATCCTGGCACAGAAACGTAGAAACACATGCATTACATGTGTGTTCCTGTTACATGGCTTTAAGTGCTTTTCTGTTTGGGATAGCTAGACTGAGCACAGGCAAATAGCTGAGCCTCTCTGAAAATAGGGAGATAAGGATGTATATATATATATATATCAGTGTAACAGTTAACTTGCTTTTGATAGCAGAATGTTTGTTTTTTTTTTTAGTTTTCAAAGCATCTTTATTTTAATTTTTTTTGAGGGGGTGTACATCATTATATTTCGATTTCTGTGTAGATTACATCACATTCACCACCCAAAGACTAAATACAATCCATCACCACACACATGTGTCTAATCACCACTTTCGCCCTTCTCCCTCCTCCCTTCCCCTCTGGTAACCACCAATCCAACCTCTGTCTCTATGTGTTTGTTTGTTGTCGTTCAAAAATTAATTTTAAAACTTTTTGAAAAAATTGACATACACTTATACTACTTGTTGCCGACATTATTTTGATCTCAGATCCAGAAACAAAGGAAAAATGGCCATTACAGAGGGGAGAGAAAACTGTGCTGCAATTAGAACAGAAGCCCTGATCAGCTGAGAGAGGAAAAGTCAGCTTGCTCTAAATACCTGTTTTAGATTCTGTTTAGACAAATAAAACCAAATACGTGGGGTCAGCCCAGTGGCATAGTGGTTAAGTTCGTGTGCTATGCTTTGGCTGCCTGGGGTTTGCAGGTTTGGATCCCAGGCACAGACCTACGCACCGCTCATCAAGCCATGCTATGGTGGCATCCCGTATATAAAAAAAAAAAAAATAGAGGAAGATGGGTACAGATGTTAGCTCAGGGCCAAATCTTCCTCAGCAAAAAAGAGCAAGATTGGAAACAGATGTTAGCTTAGGGCTAGTCTTCCTCACCAAAAAAAAACACAAAAAAACAAAAAAAACAAATACATTACTCCCTCCATCTTTACTGAGGTATAATGGACACATAAAAATCATATATATTCAAGGCGTACGATTCAATGTTTGATATATGCATACAGTGTGAAATAATCGCCACAATCAAGCTGATTAACATATCCCTCCATCTCCTTATACAGTCACCATTTTCTCCTTTTCCTCTCCCTCCCCCTCCCCACCCCCTCCCCTCCCCCTCCCTCTTGTTGTGAGAACACTTAAGATTTACCCTCTTAGCAAATTTCAAGTATACAATATAGTTTTAACTATATTCACATTGCTGTACATCACACTGAATACATTTCTTTGAACATTAAAGAGAGTGCCATATTTGAGAATTCCTATCAAGAGGGAAGCAAGGTAATAAAGAGCCAGCCCATTGGGCATGGGAACCACCTTTCAGGTACCTCGAAGTTGGTCCAGTCTCGGGCCAACTCAGATGTCTGGCTCACATGGGACCTGCTTAATATGAGGACTGTGGTTCTGCCAAAGCCCTTGGTGGATGAGACTAAAACATGCCTGCGCAAGAAAGCAGAAACTCACCTCCTAGCTGTTTGCCAAGCCCTGGGATAACCCAGGTGAGATTCCACACCCTCCCCTAGCTGAGTTCCACCACTGAGCCTGGGCCCAACTGCAGACTCGAAAGAGGGGAAATAAAGTTTGACTCTTCTGTCTCCCACAGCTCTCCCCACACCACTCACTCCCAAAGGTGACTTTGGGCTTCCTAGACCTTTTGCCCAAGAGTATTTCCCTCAAACAACCACCTCCAATGAACCCTGGCAGGGGGAAAAGGCAAGCCACTAACAAACTGGGAAACTGCCTACCTGCTACCCAGTTGGAAAAACAAGAGAACACTGCAATGGACGAAGAGACAGAAAAGAGGAGCAACAGTGAAGAGGAGGGAAACATGAGAGAACGAATCCATTCATATCTCCACAGAGGACCAGACTCTGAAATGTGAGCAGTTGGCCTGGATGGTCTCTGGAGAATTGAAATCACTAAAAGAAAAACTTTGCAAAGCAAAATGAAATCATTACATTTGCTATTGTGGATTTTTGTTTTTAAGCAACTGCTCCAGTTGAAATGTCAGATCTCCATAAATAATCCTTATTTTATACAAGTTCTCAGCCCAGTAAAATACAGCCAAATTAAATAATATGATTGTAGAGTTGCTCGCAATGACCCACAAATGAAAATTAAAAGCAATGCCATTAAGTTTTCACAGGTCAGCCTGCCAATGGCCTCAGGAGACCCAAGTAAGAAGAACAGCCTGGAGGCTAGGCTCTTTTCCTAAAGTTAGCAGAACCACACTGGGCTAACACACAAGCCGCAGCTTCTGTTTCTCCACGTGGCTTTTCCATAGAAAGAGCTGTTATGCAGATTCACACTTTAAAAGCTCCCTGCCTGAGTGAGCATGTCCTGACCTGCTCAGTCTCCCTGCCACCACTTAACCCATCTAGTCCACCATGACACCATCTGGGATGCTGCCCAGTCCACTGGCTTTTCTCTGAGAAATAGTCCTGCAGAAGGGGTGAGCCTTAACACCTCTTCAGTTAAAACCCACCAGGGTGGGCACCTGACCCAAATGGAACCAATCATATTCTCTCCTGGGAATGTGGAATTAAGACAGATACCAGTTAGTCAGTGTTGCTGGACCCAAGAGGCCGTGTACGTGGCATGGAAAGTCTGCTGGAGCTCTCCCTTCAGGGAGGGGAAGAATGAAGTCCCTTTGCAACTCCTCAGGGAGATGCAGCAAGTCACCTCAGTTCATGATTCTGGACCCTCAGGGGGAATTGGAGATCTTTCCAATAAATCCCTCCCATTCTGCTTAAGCCAATTGGAATGGGTTTCTGTGTCCTCCCCCCACCCCGCCTCGAGGGTGGGGATTTTGTTTTTTTTAGATAGATATTATTTTTTGTTGTTGTTGTTGTTGTGTGAGGAGGACCAGCCCTGAGCTAACATCCAATGCCAATCCTCCTCTTTTTTGCTGAGGAAGACTGGCCCTGGGCTAACATCCATGCCCATCTTCCTCTACTTTATATGGTATTCTTTTTTTTTTTTTGTGAGGAAGATCAGCCCTGAGCTAACATCCATGCCAATTCTCCTCTTTTTTTGCCGAGGAAGACTGGCCCTGGGCTCACATCCGTGCCTATCTTCCTCTACTTTACATGGGAGGCGGCCACAGCATGGCCTGACAAGCGGTAAGTTGGTGTGTACCCAGGATCCGAACCCGGGGCCACCAGCATCGGAGTGCACGCACTTAACCACTATGCCACAGGGCCGGCCCTATATATGGGACGTGGCGCGCATCGGGGATCCGAACTGGCAAACCCCGGCCGCCACAGCAGAGCGCGCACACTTAACCGCCTGCGCCACCATGCTGGCCCCAAGATGGATATTATTTTCTAGAGCAGTTTTAGGTTCACAGCAAAACTGAGAAGGTACAGAGATTTCCCATATACCCTCTGCTCCCCCACATGCATAGCTTCCCCCATTATCAACATCCCACACCACAGTGCTACATTTGTAATAACCAATGAACCTATGTTGACACATCATCATCACCCAAAGTCCACAGTTTACTTTAGGGTTCACTCTTGGTCTTGTACATTCTATGAGTTTGGACAAATGTATAATGACATGTATCCATCACTGCAGCATCATACAGAATAGTTTCACTGTGGGACAGGGATTTTTGCCTGTTTTATTCTTTGCTACATCCTAGAACCTAGAACAGTAGATACTCCATAAATATTTGTTGAATGAATAAATAAATGACTGAATATGTAAAATGAAGTTGACCTCTGTTAATGAGTGATTCTTTTAGAGCAATGGTTTTCAATGCGTGGTCCTCAGACCAGCACCATCAGATTCACCTGGGAACTGGTTAGAAATGCAAATTCTCAGGCCCCACCCCAGACCCACTGAATCAGGAACTGTGTAGAACAAGCTCTCCAGCTGATTCTGATGCATGTACAGTTTGAACACCACTGTGTTAGAGGATCCCATCCAACAGGGCACGTGGTAGGCACACAATAATATTTATTAAATGTCTGGACCTTAAGGGACTGCAGACAGGCCTGGAGGCTGTGAATGAACTGGCCAGATGCTTGTTTTGCCTGCTAAAGGTAACAGGAACATGTTAAATTTTAGTCCCCAGAAGGAAATGAGAGCAAACAAAGAGATCATCTGCCTCACCCTTTCTGCTAGGAATGCTATGGAATGCCTAAAAACTGAATCAGGATTAGCTGACCAGGAAGTGGCTCATTCCTGGAGAATGAGCAGGAGCCCCAGGGAAACCTGCAGGGGAGAAGCTGCTGTCTTCTCCTTCCGTCTGGAGCAGCAGCCACAGAAGGCTCCGAAATAAAACGAAACCATGTCCAAGCCAGTGGCCAAGGGCTGAAGGGCTGGACCTCCTGGCAACTGCAAATGCCCACAAGCAGAAAAGACACCAACTGTTCCCAAGCACCAGGCAGAGATGCGGGAAGAAAGCCCAGTGGAAAGAAAGACCCTTTGTGGTTTATGACTCTGGTCAGGGTGACAGCCCTCGTTTTCTTCTGGGCAAAACCTCCAAATCAGCAGCCAAAGCCAAAAACACCTTAGATTTCTCCTCCCTAAGAACTTTGGGCAGGAATAGCAAAGTCATGCCCTAACGCTTCATAAATTCCCAACGGAATGGAGACCTTGGAGAAAAACTCACAACTAGTGAAGCACCTACTGTGTGCCCTGCCCCTTCCACTCCATTGTCCACACTGCAGCCACAGGGACCTTTGTAGAATGCAAGTCTGATGTCTCACTCCCCTGATTAAAACTCGTCAGTGGCTCTCCATTGCTCTTAGACAAAGTCTAAACTCCGTAGCCAGCAGACAAGATCTCTCAAAATCTGGCCCAGCTCTCCTCTGGCCTTCTCTCACCTCTCCTTTTTCCCCCTCTGTAACTCCCCTACTCTCACTCCAAGCTCAGGCCGTATTGAACAGCTTACATGTGCCCCAGCACAGTGCTCCCACCTCCAGGCCCCTGCATACGCTTTTCCCTCTACCAGCCAGCCGTACCCTTTCTTCCCCCAGCAGCCCTCACCCCTCAGCTCCTCCCAGTAAATTTTAATCCTCCTCAGGTCTTATCCCTGCAATCCCAGGACTCTGTCCTGACGACCCCCACCCCCGACACCCACACAACATACAGTTAAGGCTTCTGTGTGCCTCCATATCTCCTTACCTTTCTTCCATCATATATAGGGGTAGAGTATAGACTCTGGCACTAAACTGCCTAGGTTCAAAGCCCCACTCCACCACTTAGTAGCTAGCTATCTTGAGCAAAATACTTGAACTTTGTGAGCCTAAGTTTCTTCATTTGTAATGAGATACCTACCTCACTGTCTGTGAGGTTAAATGAATTCATTTGAAATTAAATGAATTAATATATGTAAAGGCATGTGGTAAAAACTATATGTGAACTCTATGTGAGAGAGGGAGTGTGTGTGCTATTATTCTTTCTGTACTTATCACACTATGTAATTGCCTGAACTATCAGCAGTAAGGGCAGGGAGGGGACACTGTCTTCAGGGCAGTTTGCTGAATGGATGGCAGCTCTTCTGTACTCTTTCCACTGTCCCACATTGCCTCACATTGGCTGCCATGCCTAGAGGGTAGAAAGTATTAGACAATTTGTTCTAGTGGGAATCATTAATTACCATCAGCACAAGCAGGAAATTCTTCCCTATTTTCTGACTAAAGAATCAATGAAAAGGAGGGCCGGCCCCCTGGCTTAGTGGTTAAGTTCGTGTGCTCTGCTTCGGCCGGGGTTAGCGGGTTCAGATCCTGGAGACCGACCTACACCATTCATCAGCCATGCTGTGGGGCGACCCACACACAAAATAAATGAAGACTGGCACAGATGTTAGCTCAGGGCTAATCTTCCTCAAGCAAAAAAAGAGGAAGATTGGCAACAGATGTTAGCTCAGGGCTAATCTTCCTCACCAAAAAAGAAAAGAAAAGAAAATTATAAGTGTTGGGGATAATGTGGAGAGCTGGGAACACTCACACACTGCTAGTGGGGATGTAAAATGGTGCAGCCACGTTGGAAAACAGTTTGGCAGTTCCCCAAAAAGTTAAACATAGTTACCATAGGACCCAGCAATTCCACTCCTAAGTATATATCCAAAAGAAATGAAAACATATATCCACACAAAACCTTGTACATGAATGTTCATAACATCATTATGCATAATAGCCAAAAAGTGTATACAACCCAAATGCCCATCAACTGATGAACAGATAAACAAAATGTGGTATAACCATACAATGGAATACTACAGAGCCATAAAAGGAACGAAGCACTGATACATGTTACAACATGGATGAACCTTGAAAACATTATGCTAAGTGAAAAGGGCCAGACACAAAGCACCACAAATTGTATGATTCCATAAAGAGACAGAAAGCAGATTAGTGGTTACCTCAGGCTGGAGGAGAGGGAAGGAACTGTTAATGGGTCCAGCATTTCTTTTTGGAGTGATGAAAAGTGATCTTGGGGCAGAGCTGAGGGCAAGAATCATGGGCATGGTGCAGGCCCGCATGGCAAAGCTAAGTGACTTGCTCAGGACTACCTCCCCCCACGACAGAGATTTTTGTAAGGCCGGAAAGGGAGGGCAGTGGTGGTTACACGCACAGAGTCTGGACTTGGAGTGTCTGGGTTTCAATCTGATTCTGCTCAAACAAGTTTCTTAGCCTCAATAGCCTCAAGTTACCTCTCTGGCAAAATGAGGGTAATGATAGTACCTACTTCAGAGAACTGCTCTAAGAATTAAATGAGTTCATTATACAGAAAGCACTTACAACTACCCTGGCACACTGTAAGAGCTCCATAAATGTTAGCAGCTGCTATCATCCCCTTCATCATCATCATCCCCTTCATCATTATCACCTACAAGAGGCGTCGTCTGACTAACGTGCTCAAGGGGCCTGCCGGAAGGAACAAAAAAGGAAGGCGGCAGACAAACATCAACATCTCCTCTGGGGGGGGGGGTGTCTACTCGTGGAGTGGCCATTTTACACGGATTTCGCGTGTGTAAATGTTCTGGGCGGAAAGGCAGAGGGTGATTTGTCCCAACCCCGCTGCGCAAGGTCCTATCCAAGATGCCAGTCCCAGACGGGGGGACCAAGGGGGCCTTAAGCGCCGGGAGGGCCGCCCCAGGGCTGAGAGATTTAGGGTCCGGGAGCTTTTGGGTAGCAGAGGAGAAAAGGAGGAGCGCGGGGCTCGCGGGGCGGAGCTAGGGGAGGTCCGTCGGGAGGGAAAGGCCTGTCCGGAGAGAGGGAAGCGGACAGGAGAGAGGGCTCTGCAGCCGGGGAGGCCGGGCCGGGCGCTCAGGGCGCGGTACCTGGAGTCGAACTTCTGGCCGTCGGGGAATGTCCCCACGTAGTGGTAGCGCACGAAGTCGCCGCTGCGCACGGTGCGCGGGCACTCGTCGGGCACGAAGCGCCGCTCGATCTGCAGCTCCGTGTCGGAGCCCAGGCCCAGGCCCGCCACGGGCGCCGCCTGCCCGGTCACCCAGAGCAGCAGCAGCAGCAGCGGCGGCGGGGGGGGCCGCCAACCCCGGGCCCTGAGCGCCATCGGGGGCGGCGAGGAGAGGACCGAGGGAGCGGGCACGGGGCGCGGCGCGGCGCGGCGCTCTGGCGGCGCGGGTCGGACCTGGGCGCGCGGCGGCGTTTGCAAACGTGGAAAACACTCCCGGCCCTCCCCGGGCGGCAGCAACCGCCCCCTGCCCCCCGCCGCATCCGACCGAGGGGAGGAGCCGCGGCCGCGCGCGGGGCGGGCCTGTGCGCCCTTCGCCGCCCGACCCCGCCGCGCCCTGCGAGCTGGTCGGCCGGGAGAAGAGGGCTGGCAACTTCAGAGGGGACCGGTCCCCGTAGGAGGAATCGTGAACTCCTCGGGACGGGGCTTCGGCCCTAAGTTGGCCGAGAAAAACGTTTACGGCCCGGACCGACCCACCGGTCTCTGCCTGTTCCTGGGACTCTCTGGATTTAGGGCCACAAGGGACTCTCAACGTGGCCGTGGATCCAATTACCCCTTGCTGCTTCGGGGAAGGAGCGAAACTTAGATTTTTTTTTTTTTTTTTAACTTAGTTACAAGGATGGATTCTACATTGAAAAAGACTGAAACCATTCTTCAGGATTTTTTTCCGCGTATTTTCTTTTAATACTTAGAGAAAGAGGAAGGCATGTATTGGGAGACCCTCCTGACAGTTGTCCAGACGCAAGTTTAAGTTGCTAACTGTTTAGCGAGAGTTCCCCAACCCATCAGTGGATGCACTGTGAACTGGTACTTAACAGCGAACATCCCACATGGCCCCACACACGTGACTAAGCCTGGTAGGACTTCACAATAGAGACCCAGATGCCTCAGGAAATTCATTAGAGTAGTTAAATACATTCTTACCTTAGAATTGGTTGTTCTTGTTTACTAAAACTTTGGATTAATGGCAGCAAATCGCCAAAGGTTTCTCAATTCGTTTTGGAAGCAAACAATCCTGATACCAAAACCTGGCAAAGATAGCAGGAGAGAGAGAAACTGGGCACCAATCTAATTTATAAATACAAATGCAAAAATACTAAATAAAACGTGAGCATATTGAATTAAACAATTTATTAAGGGAATAATACACCATTATGTGGACTGCCTAGGTGACCTTCTGCAAGTTAACAGTCTCGGTGTCCTCTGTAAGATGAAGATAAAACATAATTATAAGATTATTATAGATCTTATTAGATCCCAAGATCTAATGAGAAACTACATGTAGCACTAAAGAAATGTTCATTGTTCCTAACAGAGCTTACTCTATTGAAATAGAAAACCTATTAATATAATTCATCCTATTAACACTGGTTATTTATAGGTTGTTGGATTTTGGGTGATGATTTGTTTTCCTCTATGTACTTTTCAGTATTCCTTTATGGTTTTTAATGACTATGTCAGGTTTTTATTAAAACAATCGAGTTTTACACAGAAACAAACAAAAAAGTCAACCTTGTTCCGGTCAGGAATCTTCCACTCTCTTACTGGGACTGTGGGCAATGCATGCCACCTCTCTGGGCCTCAGTTTCTTCATCTGTAAAATCAAGGGGTTGATTTCTAAGACTTCTTCCAGTTCTAAAATCCTACGATCCTGTGACAGAGAAAACATTCCAGGACAGGAAGGATGACAGAGATGTAGGAAGAGACAGACTGAGTGATGACTGCCACTTCCATTTTGCCTTTTAGGCCTTCCAAGTGGCTTAATTTCTTGTCATTCCTTTAAAAATGTTAATTATCTGATCATATAGTATGTGTGTTCTTCAATAGTCTCTTTAAATCCTAACAGACATCGTTTGAATTGAATTTCTGTAGCAATCTACCACAGAGAAAATTTACCTCTTGGCTCTCGTGACAACATTATCCTAAGGACTAATTATAATGGAGCTGAAACTTTAAAAAATTATTAAGTTTCTGGGAGTGACTTTGTGAGGACTTCTCAAGTCTAAAAACTGTGAATTTCCAGTCAGGAAGAGTCAACAGTAAACTAAAAGCTCAGAAAGGTGAAGATGGAAGAGGTGCGCAGGCGTGAGACAGGAACCAGAAGAGAAGGGTATTGGAATAAAAAAAGAGAGAAGGGGAGAGAGAAAGATAGTAAGAAGGGAAAAACGGAAGATGAGAATCAGTGAGAGAACAGAGAGCCAACGAACAAGAGAACGTGATACAATCAGAGAGAAGGACACAATAAGGGAAAATATCGAAAAGGTCTGAAGCCAGGATGGAGGCGTGGAACAGCACAGAGGAGCAAGAGAAGGAGGATCTGAAAAAGGATTGGTCTGAATAAAAGTCAGAAAACTAGGTTCTGTCCTACCCCCATCTACACCAGAAGTTGAAATGTTAGCAGGAAAATCAAACATAATCCGGCAAATGAGGCAGGACAGTAAAGAAAGAATTCCACTTTGCATTGAGCCTGAAATAAAAGAGGACTCGTGAATGAGATCTTCCAAGAGCAGTAAACCCTGGAGGATAAGCTCCTTAAGCTGTTAACTTTAGCTTGGCACACACTTAGCAGAGATAAGGAAAAGCCCGGCATTAAGAAAAACATTCCCAAAAAGTCCTTCCGAGCTGAACGTGAGGCCAGTGTGAAGTAGGAGAAATTTGTGGGAGCAGTGCCCTCTCTCCTTCCCTCCTCAAGAATTTCCGGGAAATTCCCCCACCCCCAGTATTGACAACACACCTGAAGTTACCATAAGGTTTGATGAAAACTCTGGAGTAGAAATCAGACCTTGTTGGTTGTAGGGCCACCCATCCCCCTACTCTCTGAGCCTTGATTTCCTTCTCTGTAAAATGTCTGGCCTACCTCCATAGAGTTTCTGTGAGGATCAACTGAAGCAATATATGAGGGATGGAAATCTGCAAAGTATTATGTAAATATGAGGAATCACTTTCATCTATGAGTGATAGAAGACCTAACTTGAAAGAAATCACTTAATCCATAAGTCAGGACCAGCTGCAGCCACCCCCCTGCAATTGGGCTGACACCAAGTCCCTTTGGCTGGCCTTGAGAATGACTCTAGTATCTTAGGATGGGGCAGAGGGGTAGAAAAGACTGAGGCAGGGGTACATCAGGGAGGGAGTACAAAGAAAGTCTCTCTCACTCACCTGGGCTGGGCACCTCAGTACAAAGTGAAGGATGGCTCCATGTCTATTCATGGTTGTGTAGTAATCACTTTACTCTCTCTCTCAGGAAAGAACTGTACCTGCACACCCCTCCAGATGCTACAGGAATAAATAAAGGGTAAGAATAAGGTTTTAGAATTATAACCACCGGGAAGAATTCCCGTTTGTCTCATTGGTTGATGGATGAACTGTAACTGCAGTGAATCTATCACAGTCAGAAAACTGGGCTGAATTAGAGAGATGATCCCGTGTAATAAAGAATCTAACTCCATTTTGGATGTTAACCACCGACAACTTTCAAGCCCCACCTCCACTTTCCCCTTCCGTCCCGCATGTGGGCAAGCTCATAAGAAAGCACATGCACCCCTTCCCTTGGCACTAGAGAAGTTCGAACCACACAAAGCCTTGGCCTGTGTGCGGGAACGCTCACTCAGGTTTCACTCCCTGAACATAATAAAACCCAGGGACACTTGTCTTTGCTTTGCTGAAGCCATTTTTGGACTAGCTTAGGTGCCTGACCTGATCGCCTAGAAAGCCTCAATATATGAGTAATAAATTTCTTCCTACCCTCTTAGTGTGTATGTGGCATCATCAGTCTTGACATCAAACCAGTTTGGGGTGGAGGGGGGTCCATCATGCTTCTGTGGAGTGTCCACAACACCTTGCATATCACCCTGGATCGGTGACCAGGAAACTTTCCAGTCTGTCAAAATACGTCAAGAACCCAGACTCACATAAACAGGTGGATATAAGTAGCAAAAGGATTTTCATTGCTTTATAAGCTCTAACATGCTAATCATCAAGGAGAGATGCCTAGAATGTAGCCCAGGAGGTGGTACTGGGTAAGGCTGTCAGACTATCAAACTGCACATCTATTATTTTTCCCTGCTCAGCATCCCTCTCCTCTTCCTCTCTCTCTCTGTCTCTCTCTGTCTCTCTCTGTCTCTCTCTCTCTCTCTCTGTTAACAGCACCTTGATTTTGCGTTGAGGAACTACCCCTCCCCAACTGTTAGTCTATATGGCTTGGGTTAAGCTGATCCCACCCCTGGGAATTATGGTGGGCTTGTGACATAGGCTTGGCCAGACAGAGTACTGCATTTCTCTAACCATAGTGATTGTTTTGTGACCCTTGCTAAGCCATTGAGTATAATACATGGAAGTCTTACTGGAACTGAAAAAGAGGTTTCTTCCAGCTGGGGCTGCTTAGTCATTGGCCATCTTTGGCTTCTCTAGTGTTGGGTTCTCTACAATGGGAGAAACTACATGAGAATGGAGCGATACAAAGCAAAGTGAAGCTGAGAGAGAGAAATTACTAACTATAATATTTCAGCACCTAGATCCAGCCATTCTTGAAGTTCCTCCCCATGACATTTCACATATGTGAGCCAATAAATTATTTTTTTTCTTAAAACAGTCTGACTTGGATTTTGGTCCATTGTTGTTTTCAAAAGAATCTTGACTAATACTTGCTCAAATGGAATTATCAATCCCTGGGTCTTCTTGCTAAGAGATCAAATCATTGTGTTAGGCAAATGTTTGAATCAGTCAAGACTCTTTCAGTTGCAAGTGAGAGAAGCCCAACTCAATGGGTTTCTGAATAAAAGTATATCCTAAGGTTTTCAGATTATTTGCTTGCATATCACTGGTTGCTATAGGTCACTGGTTGTGGTTGGAGAACATTTGGTGTCTTTTCTTTTTATCTTTTCCTTCTTCCTTCTTTTCTTTTACTTTAGGGGCATAGCTTGGCTGGAGGAGGGAAGGAACAATTCTGGTCCAGCTTGGTTCGTGTGAGCCACTTAGATTTACTCTGGCATGCACCATGGAGTCGTCTGACCAGGGGTGGAGGGTGGTTAGGCAGTGGGGTCTGGCCTGATGTCCCTCTCTTTACCAAGTCTCAGGGTCTCTTCACCTGATCTCTCCCCATGAGTTAGTCTGGGCCTCCTCACAGAATGGTGGCTTCAGGGCAGTTGAACAGCTTACATCCCTGAAGGCTTCAGGAGGGAATATTTCAAGAGAACCAAGTGGAAGCTATATGACATTTTCTGATCTAACCTCAAAAATCATGAGGCATCACTTTCACTACTTTCTACTGGTTACAAACAAATCACTAAGGTTGGTCTAGATTCAAGGCAAGGAGCATAGACTTCACCTCTCCATGGGAGGGGTGTCAAGATCATCAGAAGGAAACAAGTGATTATTGAGTTTTGTTTTGTTTTGTTTTTTTGTGAGGAGGACCAGCCCTGTGCTCACATCTGCCAATCTTCCTCTTTTTTTGCTGAGGAAGACTGGCCCTGGGCTAACATCCATGCCCATCTTCCTCCACGCCCATCTTCCTCCACTTTATATGGGATGCCGCCACAGCATGGCTTGCCAAGCAGTGCGTCGGTGTGCGCCCGGGATCCAAACTGGCGAACCCCGGGCTGCTGCAGCGGAGCACACACGCTTAACCGCTTGTGCCACCGGGCCGGCCCCAGGAAGGAAACAAGTGAGACGAGAGAGATTATCACAGCCAACTTGGATAATACAATTTGCTACAATAACTAAAGTCATAAGATATTAAATTATAAATCACAATGTTGAGATATTGATTTACAGTAGAAGACATACCTTCCCACTGACCCCAATACTCAGATCTAGCCAAAACACTCTTCTCCTTGTATTAGGATCCGATACGGTACACTGTCAGAATGTTGCTGGGTGAGAATGGAATCAGAGCATAGGGGCTTGGCTAATCTTGAAGGCTATATCCTTTAAGATGGGGCCAAGTTTGGTCAATTTTATGCCTCATTCCAAATGGCACACATTTCTCTAGTGACCAGAACATTCATGAATGTTTATAGAATTTGTGTCTTCAGCAGACAGTGCTGGACAAACACTGCCTGATTGCTTTCCTTGGTTCTCCTTTTCTAGATTCTGTAGACCACCTTCCTTCTGTAACGCAATTAAGTTATGTTTTGTTTCTCAATCACATATTCCTGGCACTGTATTCCTGACTAGATGAGGATGTCTTGCAACATATCTACAGGCCACTTATTACCAGGTAACTTGCATGAACAGCTAGATGGGTTCATGTATCAATTCTTCCCTGTCAGAGGGAAACCTGATTTCCAAGTTCTGGGACATGTCAGTGTAACATTGCATGTCTGTTCATAACGTTTTGTGTGTTTATTTATTTGGATTTTCTCTAATAAATATGAAAGATCTCCTCATATATTTTAGGTATTAACTATATCAAATGTCACATTTGAGGGCAATATTCCCCATGCTGTTTTTACTTCCTTTGTGGTTTCTTCCATTATGTCAAACTAAAACAATTATCGTAACTTCACATATCGATACATTTTCAAAATACAACCTACTTAAGCACCTAACACTTTTGGACCCTGGCTCCACGACTTACTAGTTCTGTATCTTTGGGCTGTCATTTACCTCTCTGGGCATCCTTCTCCTTATCTATAAAATGAGGGTAATACATAAAGGTAGTAACAGCACTTACTAAGTTTTCAAAGATTGTCAACTCTTACTAAGGGCTTAGCTCAATAACCAGCACATAGAAAGTGCTCAGTGTATACTAGCTTTTCCTTTGCAGCACCCAATTTCTCTAAATTCAATATACATTGACTGTTTTAACCATGGATGGCATCCTCTAGACAATTGGAGAATTTTGCTTTCTTCCCTAACTGGATGAATCCTACTAACATGTAAGAGCAGCTCCTGTGTGTTTAGCCACTGGGGGTACAAAGATGGCTTGCACGGGTTCCTTGGTCTTCAGGGGTGGAGACAGCGAGGGGAGGGGGCCCGGACGCCCGGAAAGGTGTGCCCCTGCCCTCCACGGCGCGCGCGGGAAGGGCTCTCAGGCTCCCCCAGCAGCCATCCTCAGCCGTCTGCTCCGGCACCGGCCGTCACCAGGGGGCGCGCTCCGACCTCCGGCACCGGCCGGACTGGCGGCGGGGAACCCGGCGCTCGGAGCCAAGACTTGGGGCCCGCCTGTCGGGAGGTGGGGGCCGGGCAGCCTCGGCGGAGACACCGGGCCCTTCGCCGGCGGGCCGCGGGAGGGGGCGCTGCGGGGCCGGGCGGGCGCGGCGCGGCGCGGAGGAAGTGCCATCTTCGCCGCCGCCGCCGCCTCCGCCGCGCCGCGGGGCCGCCTCCGCCGCGCGGGCCGTGATGGCGTCCCGGTCGGGGCGCGACGACGCGGGGGCCAGGGGCGCACGGCGGCCGCGGGAGCCGCCCGAGCAGGAGCTGCAGCGGCGCCGGGAGCAGAAGCGGCGGCGGCACGACGCGCAGCAGCTGCAGCAGCTCAAGCACCTGGAGTCCTTGTGAGTCCCCGCCGCCCCCGTCTTCTGCGAGAAGGGGTCGGGGGCCGCTGCCCCGCGTGGGGCCCGGGTGGGCGCGGGAGGCGGGTCCTCGCAGGCCCGCGAGGGAGCAGCTGGGCCGGCCGCCCGGCCCGTCGCAGCCCAGCGCGCCCGGCTGCCGGCGACTGGTCCCGGGCGGCGCGGGCCCTCGCCCGCCCGTCGGCCCTCCGCGGGCAGGCAGGTCGGTCCCCGGCGCCCTGGAGCGGCCTCGGCCGGAGGAGCGGCGGCTCCGCCCCGAGGCTCCTCCGCGCGCTCGCGGGCGGTGGGCGGCGCCTCCCGAGCCGGGAAGCGACGGTTTGTAGGTTTTATCCCTCGGGCCGCGGGGTCGCTGTTCGGCTCGCGGACTACTGGCCGCTCAGTCAGGATTTGGGGACGGAATACAGGAGACGTGTCGCCGAGCGCGTTGGTCCCTGTCCTTTCCCGTTTTTCGGTTCAAAGGGCCCACTATGAACTGCATCAAATCCCCTTTCTTTTCATCTTCTGCTGTTAAGAAGGGAAGAGAAAACCCAGTCCTATAACGTTCGTGTGCTGAGGAAGAGAAGAGTAAACAATGGGGTGAGGGCTTGTCCCTAAATACTGGCAAGGTGGCTGCCAGGTGGAAGAGTGGAGCCTTGTTCTCTCTAGTCCTGAGGATTTTTACCAGGATTAAGGGTGGACTTTAGAGAGAGGCCAGTTCCAGTCAACAGAGAAGAATTAGGACCAGAGTCCTGTATTCTTGCTGGTCAGCATGGCCTGACTTAGGAGGCACTGTGCTCCCCCAGCTCCAGCGGGTTCAAGGCGAGTCCAGAGAACCAGTGGGAGAAGGTAGGTTGTACAGGAGATTTAAGCATCAGGTAGGAGGTGGGATTAATATCCTTTCGGGTCTCTTCCAAGATTCTGTGATGCTCTAAGTAGTTGTAGAAGTGAAATTTTTCTGTTATTTTCTGAGTTAGTGGGTAAATAATTCGTTTCTGTTTCAGGCACATCTCATTACCTATGCTAAGACCATCATGTAAAGAAAGGTTCTCAAAGGGTTAAAATCCTACATAATTAAGCTTCCGGGAGCTTTAACACAAAACATATGCCTTTTTTGGAGCCTGGCCTACTCTTTTCATTGTGGCCCTTGAACTGAATTTCACCTCAGTAGGGCAGTGTTGCAGGATACAGGCTCTGCCTTGCTGGCATCCACAGTCCGGGCCCTTTCAGCACAGTCTGTGGTGCTCTCCATCTCCTGTGCAAGGCAGATGTTCAAAAATCTTTCCCTAGGATAAGCTCAGGCCGGGCTCAGCCCTGCCCAGATCTCAGCATCTTTAACTGTAGGATGCCAGATGGTTAATACTATACGTTTATTTTGGAGCTCACAGAACTTTTTCATGGACAAGAGAAGGATAACCTCCTTTTGTAGAGGAGAAAATGAAGGCCCAGTGGTTAAGCCACTGACCTGTTAACCAGCAAAACTAGAGCTGAACCCAGGTGTCTGATTCTCAGACCGGTGGGATTTTTCCAATTTCAGAGATTTAAAACTGGCTAGGCTATTGACATGTTTGCTTTTTCTAGTTCAGAATCTTGTTTGATTTTAAATTAAATTTTATTCATACCAGAGTAATACTTGTTTATAGTTTAAAAACTAAAATAGTACTAAAAATACTCCAGAAAATAGTGGTGGGCTGCCCAACTCCTCATACACCCCACGCTCCCTGTGCAACGCCCTACACCACATCCTCTTATACAAGGCCAAGGCTTCCATGTGCCAGTTCTTTTAGTTTTTACTTCTTGGATTTAACTGCATGTTTCTAAATTATATGCTTACACTGCTTTCTTTGATTCAACAATTTTAGACATTATCTGTTAACTTCTTGTCATAGTAGATAAGGATTTAGTTCTCTTACCTGCCCTTCTTGTTTCCATCCTTCCAGTATAGCTCTATTATAGTAATTTTGCTAAATCAGTGTTAATATTAACATTATTTAACCATGCAGTATTGTTTACTTTTGAGCCAAATTGTATTTTACGATTTTTTTTTGTTTTCTAGTACAACTATTACCTTTCAAGTAGCTAATAAGAGCCTCACTTTTTCATTTGTTTCATTTTCTGTTATTAACTGCTATTTTTTCCCCAAAGCCTCCAAAAGCTGAAAGTACCTTTCCACATGTTCCTACGTATCAGATAATTAATCAGTTTATTTTTTATTTAAAATCTTCCTGCTGTTGTCTTCCAGTAGACATTGGTTACTTTCTAGACCAGGTGTACAACGATCGTCCTGGGACTTCCTTTACCACTCTCCTGTCTTGAATCTCATTCCTGGATTCCACGTGTGCCTCTTTCTGTCTTTACTGCCATATTTTGCTGAAGCACATTCTGTAACTTCCTATGAAAGAGTGCATTGGAGGTTAATTGACACCTTACATATCTGAAAATGTCTTTATTCTATCCTCAAACTTAATAGATAACTTGGCTAGGTATAGAATTCTGGATCAAAAGTTATTTTCACTCAGTTTTGAAGGTGGCATACCAGTGTTTTCTAGTTTCCAGAATTGCTAAGGAGTCTGATGCCGTTCTGGTTCCCTTTCTTTTATGTTACCTGTTCAACCTCACCCTACTCTTAGAGCTTTGGAAGCTTCAGGGAACTTCTCTTTATTGCTGCCGTCCTGAAGGTTCATGATGATGTGGTCCTTTTTTCAATGGAGTCCTTTTTTTTGACATATCATGGGTACGTTAAATGTATATATGAATTTGTGTTTTAATTTCCTCTCCATTTTGTTTTTTTCTTTCTGTTGGATTTCTATTGATCCTCTACCTATCTTTTCTCTCCTATTGTCTATATCTTTGACTTTTCATTCTACTTTATAGAAGATTTATCTTCTGTTTCTTCTATTACACATATTAAAATTCTGCTATATTTCTAAATTCAAGAGCTTTTTCTTATTCTGAGAATTCTTTTTCCATAGCATCCTATTCTTGTCTCATTGATGAAATATCTTCTCTTATCTTTGAGGATACTCAATAATTTTTTTTTGTTTTCTTCTGGTCCCTCCATTGCCTCTGCATTTTATTTGCTTTTTCTTTTGATCTCTGTCTTCCATTTAGAGTTTTTTCCCTCATATTTAAGAGTGAGGCACTATAAAGCTCTTTTGACGAGAAGCTGTGTGAGAGACAGAGAGAGAGAACGTGCTCGTTTGTTGACTGGATAACTTCAATGTAGGGAGATTAGGCTGTGTGCTGCCCTTTTAATCCAGAGACTCTCAAAGGTTAGTAAGTGGAGATTTTTTCCCAAGGCTTTTCAGTTTCTCCAGAGAAGAATCTTCAGTCTGGGGATATATGCCTGGCTGCCACTGCTTTGGGATGGGTTGGGAGGGAGAGGGCTGAGTGTCCTCGAGTTCAGACAGAGACTTTCAATCAACACCTGTGTTCAGCCTATGCTCACTATCATCTGCCTCCTCAGTTATGCTCAGAGGGGGCTAAATCTGCAGTCTCCTTCAAGGCTTGGGCTGGCAGAGGCTCCTGGCTGTAGGGAATGAGGAGAATACTGGTGGCTTCAGCCGCTCCATGTCCATATTCCCCAACCCCTATGTTCCCAAGACTGTAACTTCTTACATTTACAGAAGTCAGTTATTACTTCCTTCCACTTTCCCAAATTTGTTGAAATCTTACTCTCGTGTTGTCTCTGCTCAGGGTTTCTTTGTGGCTTCCTTTTTTATTATTTTACTGTTATTTTAAAAAACAGATAAGCATGTTGGACAGTTTGCTGTGTTTAATGGGAAGCCTCACAGTCTTTTTACAAATTGAATTCAAATCTTTTGTGTGTGTGTGTGTGTGTGTGTGTGTGTGTGTGTGTGGAAGATCAGCCCTGAGCTAACAGCCATGCTAATCCTCCTCTTTTTGCTGAGGAAGACCAGCTCTGAGCTAACATCTATTGCCAATCTTCCTCCTTTTTTTTCCCCAAAGCCCCAGTAGATAGTTGTATGTCATAGCTGTACATCCTTCTAGTTGCTGTATGTGGGACGCGGCTTCAGCATGGCCAGAGAAGCGGTGCATCCGTGCGCACCCGGGATCCGAACCCGGGCCGCCAGTAGCGGAGTGCATGTACTTAACCGCTAAGCCGCGGGGCCGGCCCCACATCTTTTCATCTCTGTTGTGTCCTCTTCAATCTCCACAGGCCATTTTCTTACACTTGACTTTAACTTTTCTTACTCTTTGACCATATCTTCCAGGCCCCTGAAGGCATCTGAGTCTTCCATCCGTGCTGCAATCCATGCTCCAGCTCTATCACTCAAGTGCTCGTGGGCTGCCAGGCATAACAGAATGGACATTCTGTGTATATGTGGCAGTTTTGTCTCTGCCTTCCAGCCCCATAGGAGCTGGCTGCAGTAACAATTTGTATGGAATGGAGTATGCTTACATGAAGGATCTTTCTAAAAGAAATCCCACCCCAGTACTCAAAAACACAAAGCGTAATTAGAAATATTTGGCAAAATAAAGATTTCTTGCCCTATACAGAATTAAGAAGTTAATATTTCTCCCCTCTTACATAAATTTAGTCTTCTTACTACACAGAGCAAGTTATTACTGTTTGAATGACTTACCAGTGGTCTTCTCAGATGGTACAAAATAATGGGCCTCCACCAACTTTTTCTAATATTAAGAATTAACTACAAAGATAAATGTAGACTTCTTGACTGTCGTAGCACAGAAGCTAGACTGCACATAAACATACTCCCATTTCTAAGTCTGTTATATTTAGTAGTTATATATTACTTTAAATTTTGAGAATTATCTTTTTTAATATGTTAAATTAATGAATTGTTTAGCTCTAGGAAAAACTATCAACCATCTTCCTTTAAACTTGTGAAAATAGTTGTAAAATGAATTTTTTTAGCCATTGCTATTGCTAATAATAGATTTCAAAATGTGCAGTTCCATCACAGTCCTTTCATCTTGGCAAAAACAGTTATGTATTTTTCAGGAATTTGAATTTCAATTTGGCCATATGTTTGTACAACTCTTGTGGCTCAAAGGATGTATTACAGGATTATTGGATTTAAAGACTGCACTACCAAACTCCCTTTGGTCTCTATGCATAAGGCATAGCATTAATGTTTCTAACGGCTGCAGATGAACTCTGTATAATTTCCTCAGTTGATGCAGATTTCCATTGTTCTTGCTAAGTTATGGCTGTGTCATGCCACTGCTTCATGTTAGAAAATGTTTTAAGCATTTGCTTTGGAAAAGCACTATACCACACCTGAGAAGCTAAGTCTATTCATACCCAGTTGTTGTTTTGTTGTGTTTTTTGTTTTTTTGTTTTTTTTTTTGAGGAAGATTGGCCCTGCGCTAACATCCGTTCCCAATCTTCCTCTTGTTCTTTTTTTCTTCCCAAAGCCCCAGTACCTAGTTGTGTATCATAGTTGTAGAGCTGTAGCTCTTCTATGTGGGACGCCACCTCAGCATGGCTTGATGAGTGGTGAGTAGGTCCACACCCAGGATCCAAACCAGCGAACCCCGGGCTGCCAAAGCGTGATGCTCGAACTTAACGCTACACCGCTGGGCTGACCCCTGCCCAGTTGTGTACTATGTAATCTTCATGAGGCAGATCCTCTTCTGTCTGCTTAGAAAAGCTCTGGATTAGCAACTCATAGCCTGTGTCATTTATCATCCAACAGGTTGTTTTTTCCATCTCTTTTGGGTCTAGATCTTGGCCTTTGTGATGCTAGCACTCCAGTCATGAGCTGCCTCCTGAGGCTAACCATCAGCTTGTCTTCACCAGAAGGGCAGAAGCCAGTACTATAGAGTGCTTTTCTCATGTGCGCTGTGAAATATTTACCCATGAGGAAATTGAGGCTCTGGGGGCTGAAGTGTCTTGCCCACAATACACAGCAGTGAGAATGAATCAATTCAAACCAAAAGTTTTTACCTCCAAAGCCGGTGAGGTTTTCACTCTGCTTTGCACCTCTACAGGATTCACATTCACACTGATTTAGAACTGGAAAATACTCCTGCTGGAATTTGGAATCCTCTACTCCAAGAAAACAACATCTCCTTTTATCAGGACAATTATAAAGAGTTACATTGTCACTTCTGAGAACAGTTTTCATTTTATGTTTTTTTGGATGTAACTAGGAATATCTTTATGCCCTTAGGTCTCCCTTCTGGTGCTTAGCACCATGCCTAGCACAATAATTGTTGACAAGTTACTTCTGCAAGGCCAAGTTTTTATGTTGAACCTTAAATATTACCTGAAGATCAAGTTTAGTTTTGCCTATTGTACCTGCTCCTTTTTTGCAGGAGAGAAATATCAAGTTGGCTAGGGCTAGAGTGAGGATTTTAACTCTGAAATAATTACAGAAATAACATTGACTTTTAAAACAAAAATTCAGCCCATATAATTCTATAGTGGATATAAACTCCTAATAGCATATTTTTGGTTTCATTTTTCTTAGTTCCAAGTTACCTTGGGTTTTTCTTCCAGAGATATATTAACCTGGGCTTATACCAACATAACTAATGAAGATACCATTGATTTCGTTTTTCTTTTGTAATTAAAAAGCATTTTGTAGGTTAACACATGTGCATGTAAATGTGAATAGAATAGAAATATAAAAGTCTCTACTGTTTGTGATCCTTAGTTTCCCTCCCTAGAGGCAAGCGTGTAACCAGTTTCTTAGGTATCCTTCCAGAGATATAAACGTGTGTGTATATGGCCTTATATAATCTCCTTTTCCCCATATGCACAAATAGAAACATACCAAAAAGTTTTGTTCCCTACTCCCTCCCTTTTTTTTTTTTTTTAACTTAAACTGTTATGGACATTGTCCCATAACAGTATCTAATTCACTCTTTTAACATTTATTTAATGTTTTTCTGGTCATTAAAGTAATACATGTTCATTATAGAAAACTTGGAAAATTAGTCACCCCTGCTCTCACCAGCTGGGTGCAGCAGTGTTGAAGCTCCAGCATTTCCATGTTTCTGGAGTTCAGACACAATTTTAAACCAGCCACAGTGCTCAAATGTCCTCAGTAAAATGTTCCTTGTGGAGGCGTTGAACACACCTGTGATGTTCAGTTGTCGTGTTTCTTTTTTATTTTTATTTTTTTGAAGCTTCAGATTGCATTCCAATTGTGATGTAAAGTCACACTTGGGGAGTGACATGACCTGATTTACATTTTTTCTCAATTATTTTATTGAGGTCATAATGGTTTATGACATTGTGTAATTTTATTTATTTATCAGTTTCTGTATAGACTGCATCCTGCTTACCACCAATAGTCTAATTTTTATCCATCACCATATATATGTGCCCCTTTACCCCTTTTGCCCACCAGCCAACCTCCTTCCCCTCTGGTAACCACCAATCTGTTCTTTTTATCCATGTGTTTGTTTATCTTCTACATATGAGTGAAATCATGCCGTATTTGTCTTTCTCTGTCTGGCTTATTTCACTTAACATCATACCCTCAGGGTCCATTCACATTGTTGCAAATGGGACGATTTTGTCTTTTTTATGGCTGAGTAGTATTCTATTGTATATTTATATACCACATCTTCTTTATCCATTCATCAGATGATGGGCACTTAGATTGCTTCCAAGTCTTGGCTATTGTGAATAATGCTGCAGTGAACATAAGGGTGCATAAGTCTCTCTGAATTGTTTTTTTTTTTTTTTTGAATTTTTTGTTTATTGCAGTAACATTGGTGTATAACATTGTGTAAATTTCAGGTGTACATTATTATACTTCTATTTCTGCATAGATTACATCATGTTCACCACTCAAATACTAATTACAACCCTTCACCACACACATGTGCCGAATTTTCTTTTTGCCCTCCTCCCTCCCCCCTTCCCCTCTGGTAACCACCAATCCAATCTCTGTCCCTATGTGTTTGTTTATTGTTGTTATTATCTACTACTTAACGAAGGAAATCATACGGTATTTGACCTTCTCCCTCTGACTTATTTCACTTTGCATAATACCCTCAATGTCCATCCATGTTGTCACAAATGGCTGGATTTCATCATTTCTTATGGCTGAGTAGTATTCCATCGTGTATATATGCCACATCTTCTTTATCCATTCGTCCCTTGATGGGCACTTAGGTTGCTTCCAAGTCTTGGCTATTGTGAATAACGCTGCAATGAACACAGGGGTGCATGTATCTGTACGCATTGGTGTTTTCAAGTTGTTTGGATAAATACCCGGCAGTGGAATAGCTGAATCATAAGGTAGTTCTAGCCTTGATTTTTTGAGGAATCTCCATACTGTTTTCCATAGTGGCTACACCAGTTTGCACTCCCACCAGCAGTGTATGAGAGTTCCCTTCTCTCCACATCTTCTCCAACACATGCTGTTTCCTGTCTTGTTACTTATAGCCATTCTGACGGGCGTGAGGTGATATCTCATTGTAGTTTTGATTTGCAGTTCCCTGATAGTTAATGATTTTGAACATCTTTTCATGTGTCTGTTGGCCACCTGTATATCTTCTTTGGAGAAATGTCTGTTCAGGTCTTTTGCCCATTTTTTAATTGGGTTAGTTTTTTTGTTGTTGAGATGCATGAATTCTTTATATATTTTGGAGATTAACCCCTTATCAGATGTATGGTTTGCAAATATCTTCTCCCAATTGTTAGGTTGTCTTTTTGTTTTGTTGATGGTTTCCTTTGCTGTGCAGAAGCTTTTCAGTTGGATTAGTCCCATTTGTTTATTTTTTCTATTGTTTCTCTTGCCCAGTCAGACATGGTGCTTGAAAATATGTTGCTAAGACCGATGTCGAAGAGCGTACTGCCTATATTTTCTTCTAGAAGTTTCACAGTTTCAGGTCTTACATTCAAGTCTTTAATCCATTTGGAGTTAATTTTTGTGTATGGTGTAAGGTAAGGGTCTACTTTCATTTTTTTGCATATGGCTATCCAGTTTTCCCAACACCATTTGTTGAAGAGACTTTCTTTTCTCCGTTGTATGTTCTTGGCTCCTTTGTCAAAGATTAGCTGTCCATAGATGTGTTGGTTTATTTCTGGGCTTTCGATTCTATTCCATTGATCTGTGTGTCTGTTTTTGTGCCAGTACCATGCTGTTCTGGTTACTATAGCTTTGTAGTATATTTTGAAATCAGGGAGTGTGATACCTCCAGCTTTGTTCTTTTTTCTCAGGATGCCTTTAGTTATTTGGGGTCTTTTGTTGTTCCATCTTTGAATTGTTGATTTCAAGTTCTTTGGATAAATGCCCAGTAGTGGATTAGCTGGATCATATGGTATTTCTATTTTTAATTTTTTGAGAAATCTCCATACTGTTTTCCATAGTGGCTGCACCAGTTTGCATTCCCACCAGCAGTGTATGAGAGTTCCCTTTTCTTCACATCCTCTCCAATATTTGTTATTTTTTCTCTTGGTAATTATAGCCATTCTGACAGTTGTAAGGTGATATCTCATTATAGTTTAGATTTGCTTTTCCTGAATAATTAGTGATGTTGAACATCTTTTCATGTGCCTGTTGGCCATCTGTATATCTTCTTTGGAAAAATGTTTGTTCATATCCTCTGCTCTTTTTTTTTTTTTTGTGAGGAAGATTGGCCCTGGGCTATCATCTGTTGTCAGTCTTCCTCTTTTTGCTAAGGAAGATTGGCCCTGAGCTAACATCTGTGCCCATCTTCCTCTATTTTTTTATGTGGGATGCTCCACAGCATGGCTTGATGAGGAGTGTGTAGGTCCCCTCCTGGGATCCAAACCTGCAGACTCCGGGCTGCCAAAGTGGAGTGCGTGAACTTAACCACTGTGTCACTAAACTGGCCCCTCTTTGCCCATTTTTTGATCCAGTTGTTTTGTTGTTGTTGTTGAGTTGTATGAGTTCTTTATATATTCTGGAAATTAACCCCTTGTCAGCTATGTGATTTGCAAATATTTTCTCCCAGTTGGTGGGTTGTCTTTTCATTTTGTTTATGGTTTCCTTTGCCTTGCAGAAGCTTTTCAGTCTGATGTACTCCCATTTGTTTATTTTTTCTTTTCTTTCCCTTGCTTGAGGAGATATGGTATTTGAAAAGATACTGCTAAGATTGATGTCAAAGAGTGTACTGCTTATATTTTCTTCTAGGCGTTTTATGGTTTCAGGTCTTACATTCAAGTCTTTAATCCATTTTGAGTTAATTTTTGTGTATGGTATAAGATAATGGTCTAATTTCATTCTTTTGCTTATGGCTGTCCAGTTTTCCCAGCACCATTTGTTGAAGAGACTTTCCTTTCTCCATTGTATGTTCTTGGCTCCTTTGTCGAAGATTAGCTGTTCATAGATGTGTGGTTTTATTTTGGGGCTTTCAGTTCTATTCCGTTGATCTGTGTGTCTGTTTTTGTGCCAGTACCATGTTGTTTTGATTATTATAGCTTTGTAGTATATTTTGAAATCGAGGATTGTGATGCCTCCAGCTTTGTTCTTTTATCTCAGGATTGCTTTAGGCTATTTGGGATCTTTTGTTGTTCCATATAAATTTTAGGATTCTTTGTTCTATTTCCGTGAAGAATGTCATTGGGATTCTGATTGGGATTGCATTGAATCTGTAGATTGCTTTAGGTAATATGGACTATGTTTTAACTCTATTTTAGTTTTTTAACTATGTTTTAACTATGTTTATTTTAACTATGTTTATTTTTCCAATCCATGTGCATGGAATATCTTTCCATTTTTTAATGTCATTTTTGATTTCTTCCAAAAATGTCTTATAGTTTTCAGAGTATAGGTCTTTCACCTCCCTGGTTAAATTTATTCCTAGATATTTTATTCTTTTTGTTGTGACTGTAAATGGGATTGTATTCTTGAGTTCTCTTTCTGCTAGTTCGTTATTACTGTATAGAAATGCAACTGATTCTTGTAAGTTGATTTTGTACCCTGCAACTTTGCTGTAGTTGTTGATTATTTCTAATAGTTTTCTGGTGGATTCTTTAGGGTTTTCTATATATAGAGTCATGTCATCCACAAACTGCAAGAGTTTCACTTCTTCCTTTCCAATTTGGATACCTTTTATTTCTTTTTCTTGCCTAATTGCTCTGGCCAAAACCTTCCAGAACTATGTTGAATAAGAGTAGCAAGAGTCGGCACCCTTGTCTTGTTCCTGTTCTCAGAGGGATGGCTTTCAGTTTTTCCCTATTGAGTATGATATTGGCAGTGGGTTTGTCATATATGGCCTTTATTATGTTGAGGTACTTTCCTTCTATACCCATTTTATTGAGAGTTTTTATCATGAATGGATGTTGGATCTTGTCAAATGCTTTCTCTGCATCTATTGAGATGATCATGTGATTATTATTTCCTCATTTCGTTAATGTGGTGTATCACATTGATTTGCGGATGTTGAACCATCCCTGCATCCCTGGTATAAATCACATTTGGTCATGGTGTATGATCCTTTTAATGTATTGCTGTCTTCGGTTTGCTAATATTTTGTTGAAGATTTTTGCATCTATGTTTTTCAGTGATATTGGCCTGTAATTTTCATTTTTTGTGTTGTTGTCTGGTTTTGGTATCAGGGTGATGTTGGTCTCATAGAATGAGTTAGGAAAGCATTCTGTCTTCTTTGACTTTTTGGAATAGTTTGAGAAGGATAGGTATTAAATCTTCTTTGAATGTTTGGTAGAATTCTCCAGAGAAGCCATCTGGTCTTGAACTTTTGTTTTTTGGGAGGTTTTAGATTACTGTTTCAGTCTCTTTAGTTGTGATTGGTCTATTCAAATTCTCTATTTCTTCTTGATTCAGTTTTGGGAGGTTGTATGTGGCTAAGAATTTATCCGTTTCTTCTAGGTTATCCAATTTGCGTATAGTTTTTCATAGTATTCTCTTGTAATCCTTTGTATTTCTGTGGTATCCATTGTAATTTCTCCTCTTTCATTTCTATTTTTATATATTTTAGCCTACTCTCTTTTTTTCCTTAGTGAGTCTGGCCAAGAGTCTGTCAATTTTCTTTGTCTTCTCAAAGAACCGGTTCTTAGTTTCATTGATCCTTTCTATTGTTTTTTTAGTCTCTATTTCATTTATTTCTGCTCTAATTTTTATTATTTCCCTCCTTCTGCTGACTTTGGGCTTTGTTTGTTCTTCTTTTTCCACTTGCTTTAGGTGCACTGTGAGATTGTTTATTTGAGATTTTTCATGTTTGTTGAGGTAGGCCTGTATTGCTATAAACTTCTGTCTTAGAACAGCTTTTGCTGTAGCCCATAAATTCTGGCATGTCGTATTTTCATTTTCTTTTGTCTCCAGGTATGTTTTAATTTCTTCTTTTATTTTTTTCATTGACCCAATTGTTGTTCAGTAGCATTTTGTTTAATCTTCATGTATTTGTGGCTTTTCTGATTTTCTTCCTGTAGTTGATTTCTAGTTTCATACTGTTGTGGTCAGAAAAGATGCTTGGTATTATTTCAGTCTTTTTAAATTTATTGAGACTTATTCTGTGGCCTAATATGTGATCAATCCTGGAGAGTGTTCCATGTGCATGTGAAAAGAATGTGTATTCTTTGTTTTTTGGATGGAATGTTCTGTATATATCAACTAAGTCCATCTGGCTTAGTGTATCATTTAAGGCCAATGTTTCCTTATTGATCTTCTGTTTGGATGATCTGTCTGTCGGTGTAAGTGGAGTATTAACGTCCCCTACTATTATTGTGTTACTATTTATTTCTCCTTTTATGTCTGTTAGTAATTGCTTTATATACTTAGATGCTCCTACATTGGGTGCATAGATATTTACGAGTGTTATATTCTCTTGTTGGATTGTTACCTTGGTCATTATGTAGTACCCTTCTTTGTCTCTTGTTACACTTTTTGTTTTAAAGTCTATTTTGTCTGATATAAGTATTGCTACCCCAGCTTTCTTTTCATTGCGATTTGCATGGAGTATCTTTTTCCATTCCTTCATTTTCAGTTTGTGAATGTCTTTAGGTCTGAAGTGTGTCTCTTGTATGCAGCATATATATGGGTCTTGTTTTTTTATCCAGTCAGCCACCCTATGCCTTTTGATTGGAGCATTTAGTCCACTGACATTTAAAGTAGCTATTGATAAGTATGTACTTATTGCCATTTTGTTACTTTTTTTTCTGGGTGTTTTAGTAGTTCTTCTCTGTTCCTTTCTTCTTCTCTTGCTCACTTCCCTTGTGGTTTGATGGCTTTCTGTAGTATTATGTTTGGGTTTCTTTCTCTTAGTTTTTTGTGTATTTATTATAAGTTTCTGGTTTGTGATTACCATGAGGTTCATATAATAATCTACGTATATAGCAATCTATATTAAGTTGATGGTCTCTTTAGTTTGACCTCTTGCTAAAAGCTCAACTCTTTTACTCCCCTCCTCCCACATTTTATGTTTTTGATATCATATCTAACCTCTTGTGTGTTTGTATCCGTTACCCCTTATCATGGAAATAGATAATTTTTTCCTATTTGTGGTCTTCTCCTTCCCCCTTAAACGAGTCCCTTTAGCCTTTCTTGTAGGACTGGTTTCTTGGTGATAAACTCTTTTAATTTTTGGTTGTTTGGGAAACTTTATCTCTCCTTCCATTCTGAGAATTCTGTCATTGAGATTGTAAATTTCTGTGACTTCAGGATTGGTTTTCCTACTGCTCTGGAGTGTTAATGTAGTTCTTCTTGGTGTTTGATGAAGTGATCCTTTGCTAGCGCATAGTGGTAGTATCAGGTTGCAGATTCCATCTGCCACCATTGGGGGGGGCAGGAGCTGTGTTTTCTGAACCTCCTGCATCTGCTGGAAATTGTGCCAATATGGCTTGTCTGCGTTTGCCTGCTGGCTACAGCCACTTGGTGGGTCACGCACGCACAGGGGCTTTGGTTCAGATCGCCTTGGCTGGCGACCGCCAAGCTGGTGTGCTAGGTGAGGGGGTGAGGAGGTGGCGCTTTCTTTTGCGTGCTATGTGCGGGCCTGCTGTGCACTCACGGGTGGTTCACCTGGACTGATGCGCTTGGTGGAGGCACCCACGCGGTGGCTGAGCTGCGCCACTTGATGTGGAGCGTTCCTGTGTGCCGGGCTGCCAGTCTGAAAGGGAAAGCAGGCCTGCCTGCTCTTCTGCCTCCTCTTACAGTTGCACGCCAGCTTTTGTGTTAGGACCCGTGACCTAGATCGCTGCCGCTGGGGAGGGGAAGGGATCCGCTCACCTCTTTCTGCTGTTTCCCAGGGATCCAGTACCCCCACCTTCAGATGTATGGCTGTGTAGATCTCTCGGATGTCCTATTGTGCTTTGTAGGAAATCCTCTGTTGCTTAATGGATGTCTGTTAGGCTGTAACTTAGAGGGGAGAGACTAAGGGAACAGCTCACTCTGCCATGATGTTGACGTCACTCCTCATGTTTTTTTTTTTTAATTATTATTTTTGTTTTTGGTCTCTTAGGCATTCACTATTACAGCCAAACACCCATGCTATGTGTTTAATAGCCAGTAGCGTGTCAGTACTTAAAAATGAACATGAGCATTTCGTGCTGGCTTTTCAGATTTGGAATCCAAAAGCCTTTTCTGGCAGTTCTGGCAGAGTGATGGCAAGTGAAAATGAATTCAGAGCACAGGCCTGATTTGTATCCTCAGGACCCTGGGGGTCTGAAAGCTCTGTTGGTAAAAGGGAAAGTACATTCCCACGCAATCATTACTGTACTTAAACTAGCACCATTGTTTATGGAATGCCACCTGTCGTCCAGGCACCGGACAGGAATCCTGCACCTCGAGTCCAGGGAGGTCAGTACAGGCCTAGGGGGCAGTCAGAGCTGAGGAGCAGATGGTAGCTCACTCTGCAGGCAGGGCAGGCTGGGAGGATCTTGAATTGGGAGCTACAGGGAAATGGGAGAGGGAGCCTCTGGGACACATCACCCTCACCTCCTTCTCCTACAACAGGCCCTTCCCCTCCAGCTTTGCTCCTTGCCCCCTGCGCTGCCCCAACCATGTTAGAACAGATCGTTCAGCCCTCCCCACCCTGAGCCTCTTCAGTGTTGAGTAAGTGGAATTTATGCTGGATAAATAACCTGACAACTATAATGAGTTTGGAACCATAATGAGCTCACGGGTCTACCCTCACATTTACCTCACGTTTTCCTTGCAATCTCTAACTTTCCCTCCTTCCAAAAATAAAATCATTGTGCTAAGACACCAAGTTAATTTAATTATTTCAGTGAATTTAAGTTCTACATCCCAGTAGGATGTGGTATAGCATCAGTTTATTTATATGTGATCTCTTGAGTGCTGAGCATATTTTATTAACTGTTTTAGATATGATGTAGTTTTAAGTTTTTACTAAAACCATCCTTTTTCTTTTGGCTTGCCGTTGCTTTTTGCTCATTAAAATGTGTTATGTTCCTGTTAACATGGTTGATGATAGGGTTTTTTTTTCCTTTCTAGTTATGAAAAACCTCCTCCTGGGCTTATCAAGGTCAGTGTGAAGTTTATACTTTTGGTTATTCTCTTAGACAGTTGACTCAGTGCTCAAACTCAGTAATTTATGAAAAACAGTTGCATAAGGTTTTAAACCTGCTTTTATGATAACCCTCTTCTTCCCTGCAGATGCCAGTCAGTTCATACACTTTGGGCTTTGGCACAAGCCTGTGCCTTTGTAGAAATTTAATCAGCTGTGTGTTTGTTCCCTGAGAAACTGCAACAGGCCCCTGTGTGTTCCTCAGCAATCACTCCCCTTCTGTCTCGCACTTGTTGGCTGCATCTTCTCAAAGCTCTGCTGCCCCATATGCCTTCTCTGACTCGCCTGGTGCTGGTTTCTTGAATGTCTTCAGCTCAGAGAAGAGTAGGCTCTGATGAGAGTTGAAGCTCATCCAGTCCAGCCTCCTCTGGTGCAGGATTCTGTCCTCCAGCATCCTGGCCACAGTGTTAGTGTCTTTCTGTGGGAGTGAGTGAGACTTAGAGGCGTAGTTAAAGGACAAAGCAACCTTTTCTGTTTGGTAACTTGTAATTAAAAACAGGATTTTTACGAGCCGGCCCCACGGTGTAGTGGTTAAGTCCGGCATGCTCTGCTTCGGCGGCCCAGGTTCACTGGTTCAGATACACCACTTGTCAAGTCATGTTGTGGTGGCGACCTACATACATACTAGAGGAGGACTGGCACAGATGTTAGCTCAGGGACAGTCTTCCTCAAGCAAAAACAAGAGGAAGATGGGCAACGGATGTTAGCTCAGAGTGAATCTTCCTCACCAAAAAAAAAGATTTTTAGAAAATATTCTTCCATTGTGAATAATATTCATGGAAACTGAAAAGAAAAAAGCTCCTTAATTGTAAATGCAGTCCTTCATTGGTGAAAATGCATAGCAGAGATAGAGAAAAGATGACAGTGGCCTTCAAAGGATAATAAGCTATTTTAATATAACATGCCATTTTATTATTCCAGGTAGCTGGGTTTACTTTAATTCTTATACCTTGCCTCATTCCACAAAGATTTTGAGGCAGTGAAACTTTTTTTTAATCTTAGAATCTAATTTACATTAGAATTTGGAGCTCATGAAGGACAGATTTCTTTTCTGCTTCACTAGTAACATTTCTCTAAGAACAGGTAGTTTGTTTTTGTGATATAGTTCTTCTGGTGTATTTCTTTCTGTTTTTTCTGTCAGTTCTAAGTTTGTCTTTCTTTCCAGTTCTTGGGAGGGTTATCAGTGATGACACGGGGATCTCCAGCCCATGAGAAAGCCAGGCAGTGCTGTGTTCTGAAGCAGGTGGGAGAGAATTCCAGTGCCTTTTTGCCATATTGTTTACACGTTTTTTCTTTTTTTAGGAAGATGAGACTAAGCCAGAAGACTGTATACCAGATGTTCCAGGCAATGAACATGCCAGGGAGTTTCTGGCTCATGCACCAACTAAAGGACTTTGGATGCCACTGGGGAAAGAAGTCAAAGTTATGCAGTGTGAGTAAGGAAGAGTTTGAGTAACACTCAATACACGCAGGATATGTACACCAAT